>NC_071106.1:37192500-37342500 GCF_024256425.1 Clarias gariepinus
ATAAACAACAAATTTTGTTGTTGCATAAAAAAACTTTCTCTTTAGTCATATGTAAATAACTTATTTTTCATTAATTTGTCTGAATAAATAAATGGTTTTGTCAGTACATTGGGTCAGAACTCACTCTTTCAATTATATCTTATAATTCTAAGTTTCATACATTGAAGGACCCAAAACCAGTCTCAGAAAAAACTCGTCTGTTCGTCTTGATTTTTCTCAAAACTGGCTTTACAGAATTTAATGAAACTTTGCCGGTCCTGGAGCCTATCCCTGGAGACTTGGGGCATGAGGTGGGGTACCAATCCATCGCAGGGCACACACACGGGCAATTATTTGGAAACGCTAATTAGCCTAACATGGATATCTTTGGATTGTGTGAGGAAACCGAAGTACCCGGAGAAAGCCCACCAAGCACGGGGAGAACACGCAAACTCCACACACAGAGACGGGAATTGAGCCTGGCCGGGAATCGAACCCGGACCTTGGAGGTGCAAGGCGACAGTGCTAACCACTACACCACCGTGCCGCCCACACCTGCATCAATAAAGAAAAAAAAAAAGCTAAACTAAATATGTTTACTGGGATTAGTTGAAGTCGTTTTAAGACAAAACTTCGTCTTTATTTGATCTATTTTGTGATTCACTCTCCGATTACCGAACAGAGAGTGTATTTATTTGGCTGACGATAAAAGAAGTACAACTTGATGTAAACAAGGCGTAAGATACTCAACCTTTTTATTTCTTTGATTTATTTCATGAAATAAGTTCACTTCATTGCATTTTTCATTTAGTTACTTATTAACATTTTTAAAGTTCCCTGATGTTTATAGAATAGCAAATGTTAATCGAATCAGCACAGAGGTGCCGTGATGATATCGTATCGGGACGTAACAGGGCCTTCCCTAGTGTGTGTACATGGTATTAAACATGCCGTGTTCTTGGTGTTTCCTCAGGGAGACCTGGGGCCGTTTAACCCGGGACTGCCAGTTGACGTGCCCGTGTGGCTGGCGCTCAATCTGAAACAGAGACAGAAATGCAGGATCGTTCCTCCGGAGTGGATGGACGCCGGTAAGACAAAAAACTTCCAGATAAACCGCACTGTATTTCTCATCAGGGTTTGCAGGTCTGTGGTACGAGAGTGTATCAGTCATGATGTTACAGATAGATGAGAGATTATTAATTATTAAATATTAATTTTGTCAGAAGGTTATATAAGAACTTGAATAAACGGATGAATGTCCCGCAGATAAACTGGAGGAGATCCGAGAGCAGGAGAGGAGAGAGGACGCGTTCACACCGATCCCCAGCCCTTATTACATGGAGCTGACCAAATTACTCCTAAACCAGTGAGAGATAAAAATAAGTCTAAAAAATAAAAGTGTGTTTGTGCGAGACGTGCAAAAAAAAAAAAAAAGTTCAGTGGTTTATTAATGCCTTGTGCTGTCACATGGTGACCTCTTGTGATTTCTCTTGCTTTGAGTTAAACCTGATGTGAACGTTAGAGCTGTTAGTGATCTCTGGATCTACGCCTTGCTTTGTTTCCCCGTAGTGCCGCAGACAACATCCCCAGAGCGGACGAGATCCGGACTCTGGTCAAAGACATCTGGGACACTCGCATCGCCAAACTGCGTCTGTCTGCTGACAGCTTCATCAACCAACAGGAGGCGCACGCCAGGGTACACACACACACACACACACACACAGTGTTACAAAATCATGCTTTTAATAGTTTTTAAATATATAAATAAAAACGGAAACTAAGCTTCAGGCATGATTGTTTGAATACCTTCACAACAACCTTAACCATAAAGTGATCGTGTCTCGTAGCTAACAATTCAATTCGATTTTATTTATATAGAGCTTTTAACAATGGTCATTGTCTCAAAGTAGCTTCACAAAATAATAAAAAATGTATGAAAGTGTGTATGGGTAAGAAAAAATTTGTTTAGATAATAATGAGATTGTGTCCCTGCTGAAAGAGCCGAGGGTGACGGGGGCAAGGAAAAAGCTCGGAATAGGTAGAGAAAGGAAAAAACAGGTGGTAAAGAAAAGAGAGACATATTGGATGTTGCTTTGAGCTAACACTAACCATGTGAGCTAAGCTAACTATAAGATAAACATTATTACATCATCATAACGGTTTAATGTCGTGGCTCCTGTGTTAACCATAAGTGTACATCTTTCAGAGAATAACCTAAGGAATTTATAAAGGTGAATTAAAGCATTGTGAATCTTTAAGTCCTGTTAAATGCCGTGATACACACGTGTACCTCCTGACCTGCTCATGAGGGTGTGACTGACTGTCCCTAATTAAAATTCTTGATAATTCTTATCGGGTTCGCTACGAAATCTTACGTCGCCTCAGGGGTTGTAAAGACCGTGCGTTTGTAAAGAACCCGCTGCAGTCTGTTGAGACTTAAAAACCGTAGAAAACACATTTTTTTCCCCCTAAGTTGTTCCTCCCTGTCCTGGAAACTCGCCTGTTAATAACAACCTGGATCATCCTCCTCCTTCTTCTTCCTCCTTTTTAATGTGATGGATTTGTTTTTCCTTCTTATCAATATTCCTTACCTCAGATATAATCACTAGTGAGGGCAAAATTAAGTCTCATTTAGGTGTCGCGGCTCCCAGCCGATAGTTTCACTAAAAGGTTTCATTAAACTTCATTCAAAGGTCTTAGTGCACTGCCATCTAGTGGACACTTTGTGTAACAACTAGATTGTAACATCACAAGCAGCAGCACAATTAATATGTACATGTAATGTTGCATTCTTCAGTGACAGTCGTGTGTCAATTATTTGTGTATGTTGTTTAAAAATTCACTGTTTAAGGAAATGTTTATGCACGTAATCACCATCTTTGAATCTTTGTAAATTAAATGAAGATCAACAATAGAAAGGTTTTTTTGAAAGCGTTTTTTTTTTTTCCCTTTTTTCTTTTAATTATATAGACGAACATAAAGACAACTAACAATAATATATTTGATCAGAATATATAAATGTGCCATTTAGTGTTGGGGATTCAATAAACAAATTAAAATTAATAGATTAATTAAATTAATAAAAAAATAAAAAGAGATGGGGAGGGGGAGACCTAGATAGAATAACACAAGTTTTATGAGATAAATGGAGGCCATTTAATATAAACCAAAATATTTGTGTGCATTTTCTTTTTTTATTTATTATATAAGAAGTTAATGTATAAAGTTTATTGTAAAATGTATCAGCGTTGGTTGACAATCTTCATTTTTAAAATTTAAAAACAAACCAAACAAATTATTCAGTGACGTGATACCGGCAACCACGAAGGTTTCGTTTGGTCACGTGACTCTTGGGGAACGGCCACGTGCCTCGAAGCAAAGTTTCATTTAGACACGCCTCCTCCTGCTCGATACAAGCTTAAGCGGTTGTATAATAAGCACTACCAAATCCATCGAACAAAACTAGCTTTTAATTATTATTATTATTAACCCTCCTATTACCTTTGGGGTCATTTTGACCCCATTCAAAATCTAAATTGTTAATATAATTGACAAATCCAAATACAACCTCAATGTCGTTTGTACAAGCAGGAAATGAAAACAAAATCACTTATTGCACATTTAAATCCCAGTTTACACCTGATAGGATGATAGTTTAATCATTACAGGGAAAATCATCCCGTTATTAACAATCTGTTTCTCTCTGTGTCTGTAGCTGGATAACCTGACGCTGCTGGAGATCAACACCACCCGCAGTTTCCTGTTGGATTCTCTGAACTACATGTACAAACTGCGCTCCAACCTGCAGCCCGGCTCAGTCTCGGGGAAATCGCAGGATTATTAACTGGTCCCGTTAGGCCGTTCGCTCTGCGTCTCGGAGCAGCAACGCAACTCGCACCGGAATTACGTGTTGACTTATTCATGGACTTATTCATCAGAGTTGTTAAAGCAAATCCTTGTTTGTAGAAGTCACATGACTTTATCACCAAGCTGTGTCTCACTCTGTTGTTATTATGTACATTCACACTGTGTACTGATGATTTAACTGGATTCTGTGAGATTTAGCTCGGACACTTTTAATTGATTTGCTTGGGACACAATCCTCTGGGATGTAGTAGAAGGAATAAAAAAAAAATCTTAACAAAAAAAATGAGAAGCTGACGTCGGCTCGCGTGTGGAAAATGATCACGTGGAAAAATAACCATGACACGCTGTTGTGTAAATGTAGGTTCATTCTCACCCCCCTCTTACAGGACGTTTTGTAAACTGCACCTTAAGTTATGATGAAATATGAAATGTAAATTGTTGTTAATTTGTTAAAAAAAAAAATAATAATAAAGGGGTGTGTCCTGAAATAAGCAGTTGTATATATGATTTCTGTTTGAGAAAAAGATTAAAATTGTACATCAAGTGAGCCCTCGAGTCCAAGTTGTGTTCTGAAGCATTTTATTTTTTTTGTCTGAAATTACAGCAATATATTCATAAATACCTAATTACTACATTCAACAAAGAATATATTACATTACATTGAATTCAAACAAGTACATTTTTTTTTCTTTCTTAAAAACATGATTTCACAGCATCTAGACATCCTCCATTGGGTTCGGGCGAGACGAGGGCGGCTACTGCGTGTGCGTGCGCTACTTGGGCGAGACACAGGAAGAGAGAGAGTGAATGAGTGGGCGTGTCCCTGCTCCTGGACAGGCAGTGGTAGTGCTCTCTCACACACACACACACACACATATATATGTATATATATAAACACAGACGTGCACATGATGGATGCTCGTTAGGGCCAGCCTGGGGTCTGTAAACATGGAACTGTCCATCCTGTGAGCCTGAGCACTTATGAACCTGTGACGAGACGAACCCGATTTAATAAGAGTTTTACAACGAAGCATGGCGATTCGGGGATTTGCTGCTGACAGGACGAGAACATAAAAACAGACGTTGGCGACGAATCAGTGAACCATTCGAGCGAGACGATATGTTTCAGTGATGCTTAAAAGTGATGTATAAATTAGGTTTGTCTATAGAAAATGTCTGTGGGTGGAGCAATGATTGTGACATCACTACCAGACATTTCTTTGCAGCCATCATTGTTCATTATGCAAAAGAATGAAGACGTAATATTAACCATGGTAATATTTTTAACAATAGTTCTCTAGCCAGCTAGCGATCAGGGATGGCACAAGGGTGTTATTTGTTATTATTTAATTGCATATCGTGCGTATTTATAGACTCTGGCACAACTGTTAATCAGGAATAAAGTCAAACAGATGTTCCTTAGTTCTCTAGAAATGCAAAACTATTAATTAAACAATAAAAAAAATTGTTGAAGGTCCATGATGGAGTTGAAACGAAACACAGCAGAACCTGGGCAAAGGAATGCCCCCTCTTATGAATTTTTACCTTAAGAATGACATTTTTGCAAGAATTGTTTGGCATATGAACAGTGGAAAGCCAAGCGAAAAGAGTTTACAAATAATTTAAAATTATTATTTCTTTTCATGCATTTTTTTTTGTAATAATGCTAATATTTTTGAGTGCCCGGGAACAGATTACCTGCACATCTAAGTTATTTTTTATGCGAAAATTTGTTTAGATTTGAAACAAATCACTTTTTTATCCCGAGGTTCCGCTGTAATAAAAACTTCAAACCCTTTTGCGTGTACTTATAAAATGTTTGTGTGTTTAAAGTCGTCATTTTTAACCTGAGATGCTGCATTGCGTACCCCCAATGTGATCGTGTTTCATGTCAGGTGAATTTTGGACCGTTTGACACTGCGTTTGAATAACCTGTACTGGGCGTGCGGCTCGGGTTCTGATCTGTGGTTCTCTGGGGAAACTTTGGCACAGGACTCGGACATCCCTCACACGGAGACTGGATGAGAAGAATGTGATGAACATTAGGGGGAAAAAAACGTGAATGAGCCTATGGTAGTAAGTAGACCAGAGTGCAGGGAGCTTGTGTGTGCGTGTGTGTGTGTGTGTGTGTGTGTGTGTGTCTGTGAGAGAAAGAGAGAAAGAGGTGACGTTCTGCTCTTCTTTGGACCCGGTGCTGCCTTTGGGGACGGATGCTACTGTGGTAGGCTACACACTCACTCACACACACACACACTCACTCACACACTTGCACACACACACACAGGTGTACGTACACGGCGAGCTCTTCCTCTGTCCTTGATCCTGACCAGCAGCGCTACAAACACTAAAAGCTAGGCTCCAACTGAACGCCCTAAAAAGCATGTGCATATTTTTTTTCTTTCTAAAAATGGCAGGCTTTTTAATTTTTTTTCTTTTTTCTTTGCTTCTTCTTCAAAGAACAGTTAATGTAAGTAATAAAAACATACAAAAATTTCCTTTCCGTTTCATTTCAGTATTTACAATACAAGGCTGAAGCACCTCTTTAGAAATTTTTTTTCCTTGAATAAAACTTTATTTATTTATTAATTTTGTTTTGTTTTTTTTGTCCGTTTTTTTGCACCACAACAAAGTGAGCATTTTATTTCACTTAAATTGTTTTTTTTTTTTCTTTTCTTTTGAAGTTTCAAAAGGAGTTCCTTGTTGTAACACAGTACCTCCAGGTAGTTTCTTCTGGTTTTGTCTCTTTAAGTGCATTTCCAGTTGAAAGCTCCTCACATCTCAGAGATGGTGCAACGTTTGGGGGAGTCACATGACCACCGTAGGGTTTGCCTACGTGATCCGTCCTGGTGAGGCGCAGACCGCTGTCTGTACCTCCGTGTCCAAGTGTGTGTGTGTGTGAGATCCAGATGGGTATATTTGGGAGCGGGGCGTGGCACCTGTCCTACCCCTCGATGGCACGTTTTATGTCCGATTACAAACGTCAGTCCTTCTTAACGCGCACCATCTCTCCGAAACTCCGCCATGGAGGAGCAGAGGAAGTTCAGTGGGGGCAGGGGCGGAGTCTGGGTGCGGGAAGCGAGGGACGAGAAAGAATGTGGGAGGAGGGAGCGGGTGGAGTTCGGATGATCAGGTGATCTCACGTGATGTCACCTGGGAGGATATCCTTTGAAGTGAGCCCTGCTCCAGGACGTATGTGGCACGCTCAGACACTTCCTGAAGTGCTCCAGCTCGGCCTGCAGCTTCTCCCTCTCGGCCGTCAGCTTCTGCTTCTGAGCCATCAGCTCCTGCGACGGAACGGAAAGAGAGAAAGAGAGAGAGAGGGGCGTCACGTTACGGCTGTGATTAACAAGAGACGCCACAGGAGGGCAGATGAGGCTGACGCTTACCCCCATGGTGTGAGAGACCTGTTCGGCAGTCAGGCTGAGGTTGTAGTGTTGGGCTTCCAGCTTCCTGCACTGACTGTGCAGCACCTCACGCTCGATGGATTGCTCTGGAAGAGACATGAGAACGACACAAACACAAATATATAAAGACATCCAACAATTCAATTTTATTTGTTTAGCGCTATTAACGACTGACATTGTCGCAAAGCAGCTTAACACAATCAGAAGAATTATTTAAGTTTGTATAAAATGTGAATGTGTATAAATCAAAATGATTATATACTAAATGATTAGTACACTTCTGATGCTGAATGGTTGGAACAGATGAGAGGGGAAATGAGGTCGCTGCTGAGGATTTTACACAAACAACTGATTTTTAAATTGTATCATCTTTAGGCAATTTGTCATAAGCCTGTCGAAGTAAAATATAAATTCCAATTTCTTTGAACGTATTCTATTAATTAAATTTGATATGAAGGAGGTGTGTCTTGAGATTTTGCTGTATTTTAGGGGTCAGGGGAAGCTCAGTGATTAAGGCATCGGACTACCTTGAAAGGTCCCAGGTTCAAATCTCACAACCACCAAGTTGTCCCTGGGATTCCCTTGAGCAAGACTCTTAACCCTCAACTGCTTAGATGAATAATGAGAAAAAAAGTTGTAAGTCGCTCTGGATGAGGGCGTCAGCCAAATGGCTAGATGTACATGTTTTGTAAATACATTGGAGATGTGGAGAAAAAATCGATTCAGTTGCTTCATATTACTTCCAGCTTCCTCATGTTATTTTTGTGAGGTGATTCATGTATCCAAAATCGATTTAAAATGTTCAATTTTATAAAATTATTATTCACACATTTGAGGTAATATGTTGCAGTTCCTCTGTAATCCTACAGGTGGTGCACTTTAAACTATTCGCACACTGGCAGGCAGCGCAGCATCCCGTGTGGTAGATTAACCCCCCTCAAAAAATAAACCCAAATCACCTTCCACATATTCCTGATACGCTTCGAAGATGGACTCGATCCCGTTCCACCTGTGCCCCAGAGCCTCTTCCTCTTCCTCGTCTTCATCATCCACTTCGTCCGAGTCTTCGTCGCTGGAGAGTTCGGGGCGTGTCGGGGCGTCTCGCCGGGCCGCGGGTGGGCAGTGCAGACCGTTGGGCTGGAGCGTGGGGTGTGTGTGAGGAGGGTGTGTGCTACGGCCCGAGCCACTCTGCAGCTCCGGGATGTTGTAGTGCACCGTGGAGTCTATGGTGTGATTAGGCTCGGAGATGGCTGAGGCGCCACCTGGTGGAAGGAGGAAAAAAATAAATAAATAAAAAAAATATATATATATATATATATATATCAGAAAGCTGTAGAAAAAAAATAAAAATAAACAAAAGCCAGTGAAATAATAATTTAAAAAAAACGTTAAAAAGCCCACCTTTGTGCTTCTGCAGCGCTTTCTGAGTGGACTGCAACACCGACTCGTGGAACTGCTGTGCAAACTCCTCAGCTGTGAAGGTCTCCCAGGTCTTGGTCCGGCCGTTCAGGCTGCACGCGCCGTCTTTAGGGTGCGCCGGAGGGCGGACGCAGTTCAGCAGGCTGGGGGGCTTTTTGCTCAGGATCGCGTCGCCGCTCCGTGTTTTATCAGCGTACGGCAGAGGGAGCTGAGCATCCTTCGGTCTGAGGGGTTCAGAGACGGGTCTGAGGTGATCCTGAGGAGGCGGAGCCGAAGAAGGCTCGACTGGAGGTCCCGTGGATGGAGGGGGAGGAGTCGGGGGTCTGGCACTGACTAACTCGCCTGAATGGCCTGGAGAATGGGATGAGGATGAGTCTGTGGAGCAGAGGTACAAGACGAATAAATTAGATCCACAGCCTTCAGCATGACTTACGAGTAAAAACTATTAACACACACACACACACACATACTGTATTTCAAAGAAATCCGTGGCTGCAAATATTCCAAGGTTCTTCAATAAGGAAGAAAAGAAACCAAGAATAATTCCAGCTATAAACATCTGGAGCTGTCACTGTACACAATATCCGCCATCTGGTTTAACTGGACTGATGACACCGGAGACATGAGACGCGAGTGCGGCACTAACGACATATTGTCTTTCTCATCCTGATGCGAGACACAAAAAAGGAAATCTGTCCTTTCTGCTGTTAATCAATTATGATCGACAAGCTAGTTAATTAGTTCCGGGAAAATAATCGGTGAATCAGAGACGCTGCTGGGACGAGACTAGTTTCCTAAATAAGATGCAAACGTGCTTTATTCCTCGTATACCGCAACAGTGTTATTACAACGAGTAAGATTTTTTTAATTAATAAAAATGTATTTTGTTCATAATGACATTCCCAGATAGCAGAGGACTTCGCTCTGGATCAGAGATGTCTGCTATCTGTGTATAATATTATGGGCTGTCCAAAAGACAGGATAGTTCTCATTATTACTCACATTATAACAGCTACAAATAAAAAATACTGCCTTTTTTTGTTCCTCTCTCATGATGCTAATGAGAAAAAAATAAACCCCACGTTACATTCTTACTGACACTGGAGACTCCTTCAAAAAAGCCATGACTCTTTAACAGAAACCTTCAGGAGTAGATGTTTTTCTTAATTAAATAACGTTCAAAAAGCTAGCTGCTGCTCGGGAATATTAAACACCTTCTGGTTATTAATCAGGTTTGAGAATTCAGTGGGTCTGTGGTATAAAAAATATTTTTATACTTAATTGAAAGAAATAGTGAGGTTTATAGGCACGTCATGCATGAAACTATGTGAGTGTGTGTGTGTGTGTTTGTGTGTGTGTGTAACTTACCAGACTGATGGAGCAGCGGGCTCTTACACAGCGGTACAGGATTATGCCTGATGGTGTCTAGAGTCACACTTTTCTGTTTAATGGAGTGCAGCAGCTCCACCACTCTCTCATTCTCTGTTAAAAACAGAAATAACGGAGACGCTTCAGAGCCTGTGGACAATTACGAAGCGTAATTGTCGTAAAAAACTAACCGCTGGACCGGACAACGGACACGACAGTAAAAAGTGACCCCGCTGTTTAAGAACTTTCCAGATGAACGCTGTGACTTTAAGAAGATTTTATTAAAACAATCCCGAAGCCAAGAACTGCAGTTTGATATCCATTAAATGTTTTGTTTCATTCCCTCACGTTCTGAGTGTACAACAGGTGTAAAGAGCTGAGACATTGACAGGAGTCCTGTGTGTCCCCGGTGTCAATAGGTCTTGTTTAATAAATAGGATTATTTAGTAAAACAGGAGCTCTGCTTCAAAAAAATAAAAAAGATATCATATGAGGCACACTATGAAAGCCCAGTTTGTGCTCTACGTAAATAAAGGGAATGTATTTGCTATTATATCATGAAGGCCTCGGACCCCAGACGGATTTATTGAGAGAATCACATAAGGGATATTTTATTAAAATAATCCTAAAGCCAATAACTACAGTTTGATATCCATAACATTTAGTGTTGTTTTATTCCATCACTTTGTCCTATAAGAAAACAATCAAGAACGAATCTGGCTAGCCGGCGTTCATCTTATCATTTTTTTCCTCAGTTCCCCTCCAATACAGCAGGTGGCAGTATGCACTGGTTGATTTGCAAGCCGCCGCTAAAAACACAAAGTGAAGGAGACGTATCGCTCTTGAGAGCACGTTTTTTTCAGCGCACTCTGGAACAGTCCAGGAACATGGAACGATAATGTTCTCACTGATCGAAATGAACCAGACTTTGGGGTGTGTGATGTGAAAACATCCTGAGAAATCTGAAGATGTTACAAAAGCTCTTACACTGGACTTCTTTCAGAAATTTGACATTAAAACACTATATAGTAAAAAAAAAAATTTACAATATCATCTTACGTCCTCTAAACGAGCTCCAGTTACTATAGAAACGATCGTGTTTACTAAAGTGAAAGCTTCGGTACCAAATAAATAAAATTTTAAAAAGGTGTGTGCGTGTGTGTGTGTGTGTGCACATTCCGTACCTTTCCTCTGCTGCGTGCTCAGGTGATTGAGGCTGAACATGGTGAGGAAGCGTTTCTTGGCCTCCAGCTCGGGAGCGCTGTCCATGTCCTCAGGAGTAAAGCGCGTGCTGAGCGTAGGAGGCAGGCGCTTGCTGGCCACGGCCGGAGGGGAGGGGCTTCGTTCCCGGAGCATCCTCCTCCTCTTTCTCCTCTTACGATCGAGGAGCTCGTCTCGGCGAGACACGGTGGTCAAACCGAACACCCGCAGAAACTCCAACTTCTACAGTGAGAGAGAAAGGGAGAGGGTGAGTGGGATAATTTTCTCTCATGGCCGCTAATTATCACCAGTGCAGCGCGCGAGTGTGTGTGTGTGTGTGTGTGTATGTACGTGAAGTGCTTTTTGGAGTGTGTGGCAATGTATTACCTCGTTGGAGTCGTCCAGTTTGAGTGGCGGCTGCTCGGCTACTCTGCGGAGATGAGCTCTCACCTCCTCTTCATCGCTCTCATCATACGAGTCGTCCAGCTCGTAGTAGTACCCTGCGCACCACACACACACACACACACACACACTTGACTCACTCACAGCTCGCTTCAAAATCCCTTAACAGCTTATTAACTTTACAGCCACTTCACAACGAGAGGAAGTTAAGCGGTGTGTCAAGAAAACTCACACAAAACGAGCCTTTATCTGATCTAACTTAAAATAGAAAGTCAATGTTAGTTGTGTTATTTTAACACACACACACACACACACACACTGTAGAGAACTGCCATCGAGAAGCGTTCCCAGGTTTGTGGCTCTACATTCTTCAGTATATTTAGTTTATATTTCCATATATATATTAAGCTAAAGACAAGCTTAGTGCTAAAACATTACTCGAGTTTTAAATCCGCACCTTTCTCTCTCGCTTCCCTTCTCCTCCTCTCCTCCAGGTCAAGTTTGCTAACCGGCCGTCGATGCAGCTGCAGATATTCATCGTACACAAGCACGGTATCGCATCCCGGCCTCGTCGGCGGCCCCTGGTGGCCCTTATGGACCGCACTGCTCTTCAGAGTACCGCTCAGCTCTCCGTACTGCGTGCTCAGACTCAGCGCCGCCCTCTGCTGGCTCAAAAAAGACTGTGTGGATTTCTCCAGCTCGGCCAGGAAGGGCCTCGGCTCGGAGAACCCAGTAGGCCGGATGAGCGGAAATTTCTCGTGTCCGTCTTTGGGCTTTTCCGAGCCGAAATGACGCTCGGTTTTGGTCGGGGGCGGAGCCAGGCGGCTGATGTCGTAGGGACCCGAATGTGGCTCGTGGAGAGGCCGCCGTGACTCGGAGGTGGTCTCTATGAGCGAGGCGGGGTTCCAGAGGGTGGTGGGTGGAGCAGGGGCGTGGTCTCTGGGCTGGGGTTTGGGGGAGATGAGGGGTGGAGGAGCGCCGAGGTGGGGGTGGATATCCCGCTCACGCTCCCGGCTGCCGGGCTCGTGGTGGTTCGGGATGGGCCTGTGTGAGAAAGAAAGAACGTAAATGTACATGAATTTAATTCTTTTAAAAAGTGGACTGATAAGATTACCTTTTACAAAAAAACAGACCTGTGCAACATTTATTCTATGCATTTAGAATATAACAAGCTAGAACGGGTCTGGAAGAGCATCAATAACATTTCAATGGAAATACAATCAAATGTAAAGATATTGACCTTCTTGAAACTGGACTGCTTTATTCTTAGAAAAATTAAGAGATGTCATCTGCCTCACTTGTTTTCTCATATGTAAATATAAACGAATTTTACGTTATCATAAGTTTGCATAAGTAAATTAGGTTTAGAGATTTAATCAAACACAAACTCCTACGTCTGTTTTCCCTTTGCTGTCGCGTTTTGTGGGAAAAGAAACAAACTCAGACGCCCTTGAGGTCTGTTCATTCATCAGAATAAGATTTTTTTGAAAGAAAAATGTATAAACAATATATATACAACAATAAAGTATTATCTTTCATTTTCTTTCTGCGGTTGAAAAGTTCCCTCATTAGATTTGTCCCTTATCCTCAAATAAGCTAATCAGATCACAGCGCGCTGAGAATTCAGACATCTGATGCTGTAATCATTAGTGTAGCGCTCTTTCTCTCTCTTACACACATACACACACACATACTCACTCATCCGTACAACCGACACTAACACCTACGCTGGATCTGACCTCTCCAGTGCAACAAAAGCATAAGCTCGTGTTACTCAGGTAGAAAAGCTGGCGGTAAACAACGCGCCGAGGTTGGGATGTGTGACTACGGCTGAGCTCAGAGCCTCGACAGCGATGCAGATGGAATAAAACAGAAAGTTTTTACTTGGGAACACAGATCAGTCACTTCCACAAGACTCTCTCTCTCTCTCTCTTGCATTTGATTTTACAGACTTTGAACAGACACCAGAAATACTGTACTGTGACTTCCCATCTAATATTAAAACCATTCGTCAGCTCAATTATTTAGTTTAACTGCCTTTAATAAAAAGAATAGAAATCACCAGGGATCACCTGATACGATATTATCACGATACCACGGAGCCGATCCGATCTGTATCGCAATTCTACAAATATTATGATTTCGTAATTCAATATAATTTTTTTTTTGTTACAATTTTAAACAAACTTGGCAAGGAACACAAGATGCTGTAAATAGGGTGTAAATAGTTAAGAGAATGCCACCTGTAGAATTTATAGAGGAATAGCAGCATTTACTACCACAAATACAAACATATGTAAATGTACAGATAGTCAGCGAGTTCCGTTCCAGGATCACGTTTGTAAGTCGTATTTTGTTCTTAAGTCTAAGTGAGTCTTAGACGCCAAAAATGTACATTGTAAAGCATACCAATATATTTTACTAAATCTTTGTCCCCTTTCCACAAAAACCGTAAACATGCCTAAGGAAATTAATCTCACAGTAAAATGTAACAGTACTGTCTCTGCGCCTTTAAATTAGAACCGGGAATCCTGGACGCTATTTTGTCTGAGAGCTGTTTTCCACTGTATTGGACTGTGAGGATTTTACGAATTTAAGATTATTCACCATCAGGACAGCTTTACAGGACAGACATTTTTAATCAGGTGCTCCTGAACTGATTCAGTAAAACCGGTGGGGCCGATTCATTTCTCCCGCGCACACACACACACACACATACAGTATACCTGACTTTAAACATTTTATACATTCACTGTAAATATTGTATATAATTATAAATATTGGTATCTGTAACGTAACACGTGAGTTCCTTCTGTGATTTGTTCGCAATTACGAATGTTTGTAGAACTGCAGTCCATTCGTAACTCGAATGTTCATAAGTCGGGGACTACCTGCATTAGCTTCTATTTGTCACAGATTACATGATAAAAATTTTACCATTGGGGTCTCTATTTGCTTAATCATATTACAGTTATTTAATAACAGGTCTGTGAATGGTTCAAATCCACCGAGGTTTTTTTCATGACATCACAAACACAGCACCTTTTGCACTAATATAAAATTTTTAAAACACAACAACACAAACAAGCACCAGGTCCAGTCAACAATCCTAATAAAAAACACGAGTCTCTGTACCTCTGGCCCTCGTTGCGCAGCTCGGGCGCGTCTCCTGGCCGGCCGATGTCGAGATGTTGCTCCAGAACCTGCTGGCGAAATTCGGACACTTGGTACTGTCTGTCCTCTTTCTCTTGCCGTAGTTTCCTCTGCCGAGCCAGCCACCGCTCCTCCTCGTTGTTGCGCTGCAAGATCATGGCTGGCGTCAGAGCCCCGGGTCCCGCCCCTCCCGGCCCGAGGTACATGCCGTGTGCAGAAATCAGGGTGGGCACCGGGTGGTGGGAGGAGCCTAGTGAAGGGTGCAGGCCTGGCTGGATTGGTTTAGGAGCAGGAAGGGTGGGCTCTTTGGTTTTATCTGGAGGAGAAGGTTCTCTGTATGAGCTCAGATAAAAATAAGCTTATTATATCTTTTACAATATGACTGTCCGAAAGTATGTGGACACCTCTAATATTTTACCTCTAATGTTTTTTTAATTATTCACACGTTTCTGCTACACGCTTGGCTAAATAAAGATGAAGCTAATACACGACACACACACACACACACACACACACACTCTGCAGTGTCCTGAGAGTTACCTGCTCTGTTGGGGGTGAGTCTTTCGGCGGCCTTCGCACGTTCCTCGGCCTGGCCCCTCAGAGCGTGGAGCTCGGCCAGGTAGTGACCCTCAATGGCCTTGGACACCTGTAGCTCCTTCTCTCGCGCCGCTCTCTCCTTCTGCCTCTCTATCTCTCTCTCCCGCTCCCTTTCCCTCTCTCGCTCCTTCTCTCTCTCACGCTCCCGTTCCCTCTCTCTCTCACGCTCCCTCTCTCTTTCCCTTTCCCTCTCCAGCTCCTTCTCTCTCTCTCTTTCTCGCTCCCTCTCTCTTTCTCGCTCTTTCTCCCGCTCCGCCTCGCGCTCACGCTCCTTCTCCCTCTCGCGCTCCCTCTCTCGCTCCCGCTCTCTCTGACGAAGCTCTTCCTCCATCTGGAGCCTGTTGGGGGTTGGGGAGAGGACGACACACACAAACAGAGAAAAAGAAGAAGAAGAAGAAGAAGAAGAAGAAGGTGGACGAGTGAGAAACAGCTTTCATGACGCTCAGACGTGTGTGTGTGTGTGTGTGTAAGTGTCTGTACAGATGTCTGTGTGTGTGTGTGTGAGGCATGTTTGTACCTCTCGGCAGACTGCAGACTAGACAGCGAGGCATGGCTGAGGTCGCCAGGGTAACGCACCCCTGGGAGGTGCATGGGCACAGCAGACGGGTGGAGTGGGGGCAGGGCGCCCCCTGCAGGTAAAGGATAAAACGGGGACCTCAGTGCCGACAAAAAAGGATCATCCATCCTTAGAAAGAGACGGAAAATGTGTAAGATGGATAGACAGACAGATCATCGACTAGTGAAGATAAATACGTCTGGGTGTGTACCTGTAATGGGAGAACGACGGGTGGACCAGGTAGCTGGGGTGATAATAGTTAGCGGCGGCGGCCGCAGCAGTAGCCGGGTCCAGCCCCAGAGGCAACGAGGGCATGCGCAGATCTTCGGCCGTGGCGTAAGGACGGAAACCGCGCAGGTACTCCTCTGGTACTCCGCCGGGGGGCACGCCATGGGCCATCTGCCTGGGCAGGCTGCTACACAGAATAAAAAAAAAACGCGTCGTACAGTAATTCACCCATCACGTGACTTCTGACCCATCTTGGATGCGTTACTCACTTCAAGGACTGAAAGCGTGAATCGTGCATCACCGATCCAGACGGCAGGCCGAACGCGTACGGATTTCCTATAAGGTGGGCGGGGACGGAGGGGCCGCCCTTTTCCTGAGCCTCAGACGCCAAACGCTCTCTGCTGACACCGCGAGGGCCCGACTCTGACTGCAAGAAAGAGAGAGAGAGAGAATGAAAAAACATAAAAGCCTCAATAATAAAATAAAAGCCTTAACATTTCCTGTGCATAAATAATGAATTAAACACATACACATTTTATTCCTCCGCGTCATTATGGGGTTTCCAGCATTTCACAAATTCATTTCAGTATAACGTCAGTGAAGTTCCAGAGCCAGTGATTGAGATCAACTTAAAATTTCAGATCTGAGAGACTCCCAGCCCCACCCCCGAGACGAAGATGAAGTGACGAAGAAAAGACAGGTGGAGAGGGAACGCAGAGTGAAACCGTGGACGTCCTTTTGGCAGCCTTCCTCTGGAGACGATCCCATTTAGAGCGCCATTACCTCTGTGTCCCAGCCAGTGACCCGTCGCCACTCTACACGGCTCACATGTAATATTAAATGCCTCTGGTGCTCGCGCCTCCTTCCTGTCAGTTCCTCTTTATCTCTCTCTCTTTCTGTTTAACGCTCTCCACTTAGCAGCGAGTCGGTCTACGATCGGCACCCACATGCGCCCCCTTGACCCCTCCCGCCTCTCCTGAGTACCCCGCTCCTGCTAATGGCTTTGTAAGCGCTCGCGGGGAACGAGAAGGAGGAGGAGGAGGAGTGAGGGCGACTCGCGGATGTGCAGCCAGGCAGAAAAAGTGCTTCAGAAATGTCAAAAGAAGTCAAAATCACAGACATCTCAACCATCCTCGGGTTCCCCTACCTCCCCTGAGCGGATCACCACGGCTCCGTGCAGGAACGATACACACCCGACTATTAGTGCCGCCCCCCCCCCCCCTTTCCTTTATTTGCGGCTCGCCTGCTGACATTTAGCCGCAGCGACTCACGCGCCATAAAGGAGAAGCTTTAAATCTGCGAGTGTCTGTATGGGGGGGGGGGGAGAAAATGCCGCAACGTCCGTTTCATTTCTACATTTACGCGACATCTGTTCGGCACACGGTCGAGAGAAAGAAAAGATCCGCATTCGACGGCTCCCTACCGCAAATTGTAAGAAGTCTTAATTGCTTTTTAATCTGCCTCATTAAGATGGCTGTGCTTGACTTTGTGCCTCGGGGCGACCGCAAGTTTCTTTCACGAGCTGGTTTGGAGAAATGACGCCGCTTGTTTTTAATCCAAGAGCTCTAAACAAGATACGTTTATAAATCGCACATCTCGACTAGATATTATCCTGAAACTATTCATTAGTTTCAATAAAACGCGCAATTTATGTTGTCGAATTGAAGTTTGTCGAAATGGTTAAATGATGATTTAAACCTGGACGTCCAGCTTATCATTTTAAAAACACCTGGAGTTTATGTTTAAATCAGCTTCTTGTATTATTTTTAACACCCACATATCAGCTCTAGTGCCCTCTGCTGGCCATTTAACCTTAACACACCAAGCTTGTCACACTGTTACTGTGTGTGTGTGTCTCTCTCTCTCTCTCTCTCTTACTCTCCCTCAGAAGGCCGGCAGGTGCGTGGTGGGCCCGCACACATTAAAAATGAAAGAAGCGTGTGTGTTTGTGTTCGCAGCCCGAGGCCTGTCTGCCGCATGGCCCCGCTCTGCCTTTGTGTCTTTTGTCCGGCCGAGATGAATTCTGACCCTCGAGGTAACCTCGTTCAAAACACAACATAAAACCTCAGAAACACCCCGATACTTATAGACTAAACAACAACAAAAACAACAACAAAACCGTGCCACGAGGGATTGATCTAACCAAATCTAATTACAAAATGTAAGTAAAATAATAATCCAATATTAAAATCTGTTGAGTGTGTGTGTTCTTTCTTTCTTTGTGTTTTTTTTATGGCTTCGGTGACCCTGACCTTTCCGTGACCTATGAACTCTAAGCAGAATGGACTCTCTATTTAAAGCGAAGCATCTGTGAATCTCCATCACACACACACACACACACACACAGAGTATTGTATGGATGTGAACGCCTGGCCCTTACCCTCCCCGCTGTGACGAGGTCCGCACCAGAATGCTGGGCGCTGCCGTCACTCAGACGGAGCGATTAATTCCAATTGCCAATTAAGAAGCAATTACAAGCGACGCTCCGTCTCATCTTGTCTCGTCTCGTCTCTTTCTCCAGTTCTCTCTTTTACAGCACACAAAGTGTAACGAATCATCTGTCCTGTCAGAAATTCCTCTAAAAATGAACAAAAAGCTGAAATCTTAACGCTTTTTAGAGCAAAAGCATCCTGTCATAGTGACCTTTGACCTCTCTAGGGCCAACAATCACCTCCGGCTATGACAACCTGTACACTCGTCTCTGAAGTGATGTGTTCGGCTCTTAACTGTTAGCGTGAAGGATTACGACTGCAATTCTTTATGTAAGATTATTAAAGACAGATTGAGATAGAGAGAAAAAAACAAAGAGAATGAGAAAAAAAGAGATGGACTGACAGAGAGAGAAAGAGAGAGAGTATAGCATGATGCACTTGGCTGGCCAGTTATGGAGGAGGACACAGATGTCCCCGTCGTTGTAGCCGTCGACCCCGAGGCCTTTCGGTATTGTTTGACGTAGTGGGGAGGGGAAGTGGTGTCTCTCACTCTCTTACACACACACACACACACACACACACACGTCACAGGCATTCTTCTGCCGTGGCATGATGCTAAGCCACTAATCCCTCAACAAACAAGTGTGTGTGTGTGTGTGTGTCATTACGTGGGCTCATGCATTTATACACAGTGTGGTAATTGATATAGAATCAAAGTTACACTGTTTACAATTAATAAGCACTGATATAAAACGTAAAGCACAGTTTAAAAATCATAAAAAAAGATTAATCACAATTTAATTTTTGTGGTGATTTATGCATCGCCACACATTTTTTTTTTGTTACAAAATTTTTTATTTGTATATGTTTGGATCCGAGGTGGAAAAATTACGCAGTTCCTCTATAATCCTACAGGTGGCACTATAAACTGTTCACACACTAGCAAACAAACAAAACAAAATCTGAGAAAAATTCTAACATCGCAATCGGGATATTTATAAAATCGTGATCCTTTAAAGAATCGTATACACTACCGTTCAAAAGTTTGGGGTCACTTTCTAACTTCATGATCGTTCCTGATTTTTATTTCTTTCTACGTTGTAAAGGAATGCTGAAGGCGTCCAAAAAATGCAATAATCTCCTTTGAACAGTTAATGGTGAGATGTGTCTGCTACTTCTGCTCTGTAAAGACTTCATAACGCCTTTAATCTGAGGTGCTGTTAATTGGTTATTTTTCAAGCTGATAACTCTAAATGAACTTCTCGTCTGCGGCAGAGGTAGGTTTTGGTCTCGCCCTCCTGGGACGGCCTTCATTATGGTGCTTGACGGATTTTGCAAATGCACTTGACAATACTGTACTATTACAGAAAGGCTGACCTCTGTGTCTTAAAATAACAACTAACTGTTGTTTTTGTTGTTGTAACGTAATTACCTAATTCTATAAGTGTTATTTTATAGTTTTGAAATCCCCAGTATTGTTGTAGAATGTAGAAAATAAATCACTAAACAAAGAAATTTGCAGGTGACCCCAAACTTTTGAATGGTATTTTTATACAGTATATACAGTATATATATATATATATACACACAGAAAACAGATCGTTTAATTTGTGAATGATTCCTCAAAATGATTCCTAAGTTCTTTTTTTTTTCTTTTAAGACGATAAATAAAAGAATAATCATGTTGATGTTTATTTACGAATCTGTTTGCAAAACAGGACCAACGAGTGGATTCGCAGCCAAGTGCTCGGGAAGTTTTTTTAGCGCTTTTGGGAATTTAGGATCGACTTCACGCAGATTTAAATTCGAAAAAAAAAACAGAAAAACGTCCAGGATCCACGTGACACTTTTTTTCTTTCAGAATTTCTCTCCTTTTATCCAGGCGTAGTCAATCCTCATCCCTCATTAGGGTGCCATCAAAGCCACAACCACCAAGCGGGGAAGGGGCGACGGCTATCGTGTGTGTTTTTTGAACTGCTTGGTCACGCACCGTAGGGAGCTGTGTAACACACCCGGAGGAAAGTGCGATCTTCTGCTCCTTCCGATCTAAGAGCGCTTGAGTTTTGAATGTGCAGAAAACTAGAACGCAGTCATGAGAGTAAAAACACAATTTATTCCTCTATATAATCTCCTGCTACACTAATGCACTTATCCCAGTCTTTCAGCATCAAGGTAGAAAGTTTTACAAGGGTCAAACTGAAACGCTGGCCTCCCAGGAACTCCTTTAGAGGCTCAAACATGTGGAAATGTCTTGGAGCAACGTCAGAGATCAGTCTCTTCCACAAGTTATCTGTCCATTTCCAAGGATCACGCGTTTCCCTCCGGCGCTGAATGTCCACGGCCCGAGCCGCCTTCTTTAAGACGCTAAGTGTCTCAAATACGTGCTGTGCTTTTGTAAGTGTTATTCGCCTGCTTAACGTCTTCATTCACCAGAAATTTCATCACAAGTCCTGGTTTGAGCAGCACATATTTCACAAACAGTACTTTGGAAATGGTTGCATGAAATACAGAATCTGTGTATTGAAACATCATTACTTAGAATAAAAGAAATAAACAGGAATTTAGAAGTGACACAGCATCGAGTAAAGTACATTATCGTACTTTAAAACGCGAAATTTTGGGGAAATCTTAGGATCTTAGGGTTCGTAATTCATGCATAATACATAAAACAAAAATTAGAAATTAAACTATACCAAAAAAAAAAAAAATATATATATATATATAATTCAAAATCAGTTTGATAAAGTATAGAATGTGTTAATAATGTGCTTTCATTATGTGGTAAGTATTTTTTATCTAAACAGGAAATGCACACAGATATTTCAGTTCACTAGAAGGTAATGTTTGTGCAACTTCATCTCTCAACCCCAAGTTTTTTTTTTTTCTGCTCAGTCATGGTCTCACTTTTCACACAGGAGATACAGTTTGTCAACATTTTTTGCTCATTAGTAACACACACGTCTCACTGAGTCAGGCTGACCCTCATGCCTTGTGACTGACTGTATCCAAAAAGCCATATTTCCCATAAGTCTCTGCATCCTGTGTGCGCAGAGAAGGTGTGTGTGTGTATCTTTGAGAAGGATTACCTCTCGTACAGGGCGGCTTTCGCTCCTCCACAGGCCGTTGACCGTTTTGGTCGGGGCGATGGTGACAACCGGAGGGGTGCTGGGCACGCTGTGGCCTCCAGGGGGCACTATGACCGGGCCGAGGGGACCGCGCTTGGGTGTGCTCACTGGAGAGCTCTGGTTTGTGGCTGGGGATGAGACCGGAGAGGACTCGCTACTGATGGAGGAACCTGCTGAGAAAAAAGATAGAAAAAAAAAAAAAACAGAACTAAGTGATTACGAACGTTTTTTTTGTTGTCCTGATTATATTTTTTATCACTGTGTCATCCCCAAACTCTCTGTAAGGCCAATTCAGCCTGTCAAAGTGCCGACCATATGCACACCCACACACTAGTTCACACACACACACTCACTCACAAATACAGGCAAGAACACAAATCTGCCAAACACATCAGTCACTGACACATTACCCAGATCAAACAGAACACAAAAACCAAGGAAGAGGCGCAGACGCCAACGAGCAGATGCTTCTGATCTCTTTCTGGAATCGAGTCCGGCGTTTGGATGGACAATTAGAAACAAAATTGCAAAAATTCTGACATGAAATAAAACTTTGTGATGTAGAAGTTTCTCATCATCTCATCATTTAATGGTGCAATGTGGAACTTATAAAACTGTCCCCAGATCTGTAATATCAACATCATTCTAAATAAAAATGCAACTGTTTCCTGTTAGCATTGTCTCACATTGCTTTGATCCAGAATTAAGCTCCGCCCCCTGATCAGTCACAGCGTCCCAGACAAAATCCTGCTAGGTTATGAGACAACTAGTTGAATCAGATGGAATGGTGTCAGTCGGAGAGAACCGGAAATCCCCATAAGAATTTTTTTAAATTACTTACTGCCGCTTTAATTACCTCTCTGGTACAGGTTTTTTGTTTTTAAAAAAATCTATTCATTTACATATTTTGAATATTTTTATGGTGAGTCATTTATCGCCACAATGACCTGACTTCAGTATCTTTATTATTATTTTTATTATTATTTTATTATTAATACAATTAGTATATGTTTGGATCCGAGGTGGTAAAATGTCGCAGTTCCTCTCTAATCCTACAGGTGGCACTCTCTAAACTGTTCACACACTGGCAATTAGCACGGCATCTGACATTAGTGTAGGATTGTAACAAAAGCTGAAAACAATTTTAACATCGCAATTGGGGGATATTTATAAAAGCACGATCCTTTAGAAAATCGTATCGGCTCCGAGGTATCGTGATAATATTGTAACGTATTGTATCGTGACGCCCCTGTTGATCCTGTTCCTAGTAAATAACATCTTAATGCTTTTGAGTATATGTACAGAATTTTTTTTTAATCAAGGATTTGCGTTTAAATAAAGCCCAAAAAAATCAATTCAAAACATTTTACCATTTACTTTTTTTCTTCTTGCTTTTGAGACAATAAATAAAAATAATCATGTTGATGTTTGTGTACGAATCCACTCGCAAAAACAGGACCAGCAAGTGGATTCGCAGCCAAGTGCTCGGGATACGCAGGGAAGTGTTTTTTTAGCGCTTTGGGTAAAAAGCGTTACAGGTGTCACCTAAACGGAGCTGCAGGGACGCCAGACGTGTGTGAAGCTGTCTCAAAGCTACTCGCGTGATTAATATAGAAGGCGGCTTTGAGTTGTTTACCAAGAAGATTTGTTTGTTTTTTTTGGTCGTTGCTAGAAATGTTAATAGATTAAATGTTTTTAGGAAATGAATCTATTTAGCTGATGAGGTTTGTTTTTGAACAGAGTGCTAATCTGGACATCCCGGCTGTGATCTTCGGAACGTTAGCCGACCAGCCAGGCTTCTCACATGCTAATATGCTAATAACTATTTTGAAAGGACTTTATTTGTACTTTTAAACCTGATCTCTTTTGACCTAAAACTTTTTCAACATGAACTGTCATATAGTAAAAAAAATAAATAAATATAAAATATGATAATTACTATGTGGAGGTCAGGGTTGATCCTGTGGCGAGCCTCACGAATAAATCAGTGTCAGCGGGAAAACACTGGACTGGACCGCTAGAACTGTTTACATGACACTTAACCTCAGGGGTAAACATGTGCCTGGTTAGTGTTAACTCTTAACGATCAATTGATTCGTCTTTGACTATCGGTTAAGAAAAAAAGATGTATAAAATTTGCAACCATAGTGGCTGCAAGAAACTGAATATTTTCGTACTAAAAGCATATTTTTAGACATTTTACTCATTTTTTTAGAGTTTGTTTCTAGAAACAAAAAAATAAATAATTGAGAAGAAGCATCCACACACTCCATCTGCGCAAAAGTCTGTGTAACCCAGAGCATGTTAGCCATTATTTGTTTTGCTGTTTTTTGTTTTATAAAATGAACATATACTGTATATGGCTCAGGATCGACTGCTGTGAGGAATTTAAATACTAAAAAAACTGTATTAATTTATGTTTGTTTTGCCTCATATTTCCCCGGCGCTATTAACTAGTTTTACTAATAACTTTTTTATATAGAGTGTTATATCTTTACATAAGTGTTATAACTTTTTTTTCAGCACAAAATAGACAATATGATGAACTAAATTTTTATCAATTTTAACCAACTTCAAAAAGGGTCGTACAGGCGAATAAACAGCACAGATAGACATGATCATCTTTTTATTGTTTTTTTTTTCAATTGTTTTTATGTGACTAAAATAATAATAATAATAATATTTGCTCATTTTGAGAATTCTACATTTTTATTTTTTAACCAGAAGTAGAACCACGGTCCGGTCATTGTGTAACTCTGTGTGTAAATTCGTAACGCGGATGTTCATAAGTCGGGGAGTACGAGTAACCTGTGTACTTACTTTTTTTTTTAAACAATTTAAAAAGCAATATTTAACAGGTTTGCCAAATGAGCCTAAACCCGACTTGTTTAGCAAGTAAGAATAACGTCCCCCCCTCCCAAAAAAAATGCATTCTGTTTCTAACCAGACTCCACAGTAAATAAAACGAAGCAACCAACAAGGATGATTTCCCTCGCATGCTGTACTGTCAGGCCATCAGCTGATATGTAACTGAAGCAGCCGGCATCACTCACACACATACACACACACACACTCAGACGGAGTACGTAATGCATGACACACTGCTCTGTCTGTAGCCGGTCTAATGCAGTGCTGTATTACAATAACACGATGCATTAACAGCGCCCTGTCTTGGGAAAGGCCATTAAGAGCTGACATTTCTAAAGAAGGCTTTTAAAAGCAAAAGGACAAAGCCCGCTATCGATGGAGGAGCTGAGAAGCAGAAGTAGAAGAAGAAGGAGGAGTACGGGAGGTGGTATTCGCCCGGATGCAGTAATTACACTCGGTGCTGACTGAAGGCTGTCATGAATGATGTATGAAGCTGATTTGAACCTGTTGCTGCTCTGGAGAGGAGAAAGCCTCGTGCTGAGAGCTCCGTGCTGATTTCACCTCAGGTCATCTCGATTAAATAATATTTACAGACAAAACCCGGTCACGTGCTCGGGGATCAGTCGCATATCAAGTGGAAATGGATGAAAGGATGTCCATGGACTCTCGGATCAAAACGATTAGGGCGAAACATGACTTAATCAATAAAAAATTAAAATAAAAAAAAAGGAAAATAGAGCCATTATTTTTCATTTTGCTTCAAATTCTCAGTAGTGAATTTGTTAATTATTGTTAATCCATTATAATGAACTAGACTACACAGCTATAATCTAAAATACAAAGAAAAAAAAAACATCACAAGCAAAACAAAATAAAAACTGTTGTAGACGTCAGTAACATAATCCAATTTCAATTTAAATAACTTATGTATAATTAGTCTGAAAAAAGTATAAAAAAACATTTGCTATGAAATGTGCTTTTTTTCAGGTTGAAAACATTTAGCTTAAAACTTAAATTTACCTTATTGTTTTTTTTGTTTGTTTTTTTAAACTGGTAATTAAATTGTCATATCCCAAATCCTTAAATTATTTCTCTTGAACCACAAAAATTATCCAGTTTATTAAAGAATAAACGGTCGTCCGCTTGCAGTTGTGAAATATTAGGGAGAATAACTTCCTGTTCAGGTGGTGTTACAGCAGCTATAAACAGTCGTGATCTCTTAGTTCTCTCTCTCATAACAGTGATAAGAAGTTACAAAAAAGAAAAAAAACAGTCAAGTATACAAACTTTATGTCCTGACTAGGAATGTTAATAATAAATCAATAATCGATTCTAACTGCCGTGAGGAATTTAAATGGTTAAAAAACTGTATTAACTCATAATGTTTGTTTTGCATCGTACTTCCCCGGTGCTATTACTAACTTCCACCTAAAACTTTCAGTTTATTGCATACTCATTAATTTTCCTCACATAACTAATTTGTTAAGATCATGCCGACAAAAATTAAAGTTAAACAAAATTGTCTTATTATCATTAGGAATTTGTTGATTACTGCTTGTTTAACTATCATTTAAAAATAATAGTCCTGACTGTTACTGAAGGGCTGAAAGTGGAGACTCCTTCCAACAAAAAGGAGAAACGGAAAAAGAAGAATGACGTTCTCTGATAAATAACATGCTCTTCTTTAATAAATAAAGATCACAGATGAGCCTGCCATCGACTCCCTCTGACCAATCAGAATCAAGAATTCAGCATCGCAGTGGTGTAAATGCCAATTCAGCCAAGTTAAGCGTTTAACTAAAAAACGAGACACTTGAGGAGAAAAAAAGGCCTTCTAATGACTTCCTAAGACAATCTGGTTATTTGTGACTGTCCAACCAGATGAAGACGAAAGAGAGAGAGAGAGAGAGAGGGAGAGAGAGAGAGAAAGAAAGAGGATAAGAGGAGGTGACAGGATGTTGTGAAGCGAGACTGAAAGGAAGTGTGTCGCGTCTGCACGGCAGCAATTAGTAGCCTACTCCCAGCCATTAGTCTGCCCGGGCTCACTCAAAACAATCGATACACACTCGGAGCACAGAGGGGTTTAATACAGCCGTCACACCTCACAACGAGGGCACGAGAAGCAGGAGGAGGAGGGAAAAACAATAAAACGTGACACTAGCATGAGCGCCATGCTAAGCAAGAGAAAGCGGACTTGTCTGTCTGGGCGGTGTGCGTCGTTCTCATCGTCCTCCTACACACTCAGAAATGATACCTCTCAAAAGGAAAAGACGATGTGTTTAAGACAGATACGAGACGTGTTTCATCGGAGGAAAAAAACACCGGGCCGGGCGCCACACCTCATGACACAACTCGGGCCTGTAAATCTTTGGTTTTATGGCAGACCACACAGCGTTTTTTTCTTTTTCCCACAAGAAAAAGGAAAAAAGAAAGAAGTAACAGAACTGCTGAAACGTTCTTCTTCAATTTCTGACGGATGCTTTTTATTTTAGCGTCGATGACAGAATGGACAAAGGGATGTAATTTTTTTAAAGCTTTTATTTATCAACCTGGACATAAACTAATTTACTTATAAATTGTTTCTTTTCTTCATTACTTAATATTCTTTCACGTAAAATTAATAAAGAAAGGGAAGAAATGAGGGATGAAGACAAGGAAAGCAGGAGAAAGAAGGAAAGAAACCAAATTCTAAATTTAAGACAAATCAGTCTAAGGATATAATTAGGACAAAAGTACTGGCACTCTTTAACAGCAGCATGAACCAAGTGTGTGTTTACTGTAGCTGGAAAAATTTTTAGCACATCCTGACCTTTTCACTAAATGTACTGTATGATGTGTCTGTACTCAGCACCAACCAACGTGCCCACTACTTCCTGTTCAGGAAGCACCAAAAATCCTCTTTTTTTTTCTTTTTTAAAGTTCCTGGTGGTCCATGGTGCCAATACGTTTGTCACCTAATAAAGCGAGGCTTTTCTTGATCTCGCTCCTGTGTTTTTGTCCTCTTCTCATCTCCCTTTCGTTCTTGAGAGCGACGTGTGAATAACTCGACAGTATCGAAACAGCGAGCGTGCGAGATTCCCAAAAGATCCGCTCATCATCCGCTCGCTTCTCTTATCTCCTGCTCTGTTCATCCTTCATCATCTCATCTCTCCGCTCAAAAAAGTGTATCCCTGCAGCCTCGCTGTCATAAACACTCCTCCTGCTGAATGGGGGGAGTTATTTCCTCATATTCTCTTTGAACTCTCTTACACACTTTCCCTCTCTCTCTCTCACACATACACACAAAAGCTTCTACTGCCTACAGCAAGATGAATTCCTGGAGGTCCCGTGCTTGAATAGCCCCCGGGTCCAGAACACCAGATGATGTCACCGGGCTCATCGGCTCATCGTAGCAGATGGGGCGATCTCCGTGACACCCCACATGCCATCTGAACCTCAAACTGGTGTCAGTTTATCAAATGCAAATAGCATTCAGATCCATGCGCTGCGTCCCGCGCAAGCTGCTCACTTAAAAATCCTGAACCGGAGTGATGCGACTAATATGGAAAAAAAGAAGAAAAGGAGAAAAAAAAAACACCACCACTACCACCACCAACAACAACAACAATGAAGGATGTTAGTGTCACTAGAACTGTAGGTCATACACAGACCTTAGATTTAATTAAATTCATATTTTCGCAACGATGTTGGCTCTCTGATTTGTTCCAAACACCAATATTTCTTACAGCTTTTAAAGTACAGGTCGTTTCTGACTTACGAACGAGGTCCGTTCCGTTCGTAAATTGGATTTGTTCTTAAATCTGACAGTCTTATACGCCTTTGAAACAAATATACGATGTAAAGCATACCGATCCACTTGACTAAATCTCTGTCCACTAACCCCATACTTTAACACCCATCATGTGGCCAAAAACCGTAACCACGCCTAAGGAAATTAATCTCAAGTTGTCTCTGTGTCTTTCAATAGCCAGGGGAATCACGTGCATCATTTTGTCACAGAGCTGTTTTCCACTGTATTGGACTGTAAACTCTGTTTCTTTTTGTTGAGGATTTTCAGAAATTGGGATTATTTACCATCAGGACAAACTGTATTTCTCCAGTTCTCTTGACATGTTCACCACCAGACCGATCTATCTGTCTATCTATCTATATTTCTATCTATATGCAGTTGATATTGAGATGTATCTGCTACTTCTGCTCTGTAAATCCTTTATAACGGCTCTAATCTGAGATGCTGTTTGTTAATTGGTGATTTCTGAGTCTGGTGACTTTAAATGAACTTCTGCTCTGCAGCTGAGGTCAGTTTTGGTCTTGTTTTCCTGGGCTGGTTTTCATGAGAGACAGTTTCATCATGGTGTTTCCTGAAACTGGCTTCAAATGCACTTATAACACAATACTGTTCTTGCAAGAACTGTTTCAGACACGGCTTAAAGTAAAAGCTGACTGTTGTTGATGTTACCTAATTATCTAATGCCATGTATGTTATTTCATTCCATAGTTTTTTAAAAAGAAATCCAGTATCGTTCAAGAAAATAATCCAAACCTAAATTATTTAACTGGCACTACATATATATATATATATTTGTGTACCTTTATGTTTCGCCCTAATGAGTCATCTTTCCTCGTAGACTCTGTCTAAACATCCAAATCATTCCGGGGACCCGTGACAACACCGTATCATACTGCGAACATTTTTGTTAAAACCCGTGATCGCTCGTAGAGGCGACAGGGAAGAAGCGGAGGAGTGTTCTGTCTCTACTGGTTTGATTAATGTGTAGCTCTGCTCTCTGTGGGCTCCCCCATTAACCCAGGCTCTCTCTCTCTCTCTCACACACACACACACACACTCCCCTCCCATCCTGCATTAGAACAACATCAGCACTTAATTAAACAGGCCATTTCACACCTGGTGTGCATAGCGGCGCTCCGACAAGCCTGCCTCCATATGCTCGCTCTGGTCATGCACCGGCAACGCCACACAAAGGCCTGCTAATCTGACTCTCTCTCTCTCTCTCACACACACACACACACATATGCACACGCTCGAAGGCACGCCGTCAACGTGTGTTTGCCTTTGGAAAGCTCCGTGTTGTGCTTGATGTTGGTGTGTTTGTGTGACACAGAGAGGAAGCCAGACAGCTGGAAGGTGTGACAATGAACACGAGGGGAACGAGAGCGGCGTGGAGGACGAGAGCGTGCGCTTTGAGTGGAGCATTTAAAAAACAAACAAACAAAAAAACAAAACAAGAAGCAGCTCAAGAACGTGAAGCTCATAACAACAATAAGAAGAAGAAGTAGCAGGAAAATCCTTGCATTGTGTGTTCTCTGTGTGTGAGGACGGTGCAATTAAATAAATTGCGCAATTTAGTCGTGAATCTGTTGGTCAATCAGTTTACTGATTATTGCATATTTTGGATGTTTTGCAATGTGGAAAAAAAAAAACAGGAAATACATATAAATATACACCTCTATACCAAGCATTATCAATTCAGGATCGAGTCACACTTTTAATTAGTAATTAGCAAATTTAGTAAGAATTTGTAAAAAGTTAATTTACGGATATAAAAAAAATCCTCTAAAGTAGATAAACGCCTTGAAAATGTACCACAATTTGGGCAGAAAAAAAAAAACACTTCGTTTTATCACTCATCCGGAGATTGTGAGTTCGATCCCCAGGTGATGCTGTAACCTCTCGCAGCCGAAGGTCTAGAGAGAGCTGATTAGTCGAGGACCGGATAGCACTGTCCTCCGAGGGTGTTACTCCGCCTCCAATTGCGCGCGAGCGTGCAGTTCAAAAAGATGCGGTCGGCGTCAAGTGGTTCGGAGGAAACACATCGTAGTAGTCTTAATGGGGGAGCCCCCTAGTGACGGGGAGGAATTGGACACGACTAAATTAAAGAGAAAATCGAGTTAAAAAGCCACCACATACTGAACCGGAGTGGGGTGCCAGAAAAAAAAATCAGTTTTCTATGAAACTTCTAAACAGTGACTTCTAAACAATCAACAGCACAAGTGACACATCGGTTCAGTGTTTATTCAATACAACAAGTTAATAATACTTAGACTTAGAAAATTGAAAATCACAATGCTCTAAAACAGGATCGAAGCAACAGCTTTGTTCAGTTTGCTGCATCGAACCCAACGTATACAGTGAGGAACTGAAAACAGGACTACTTTGCTGCGTGACCGGATTCCATCTCCGTAAGACAGGTTAAATAATAATAATAATAATAATAATAATAATAAATATAGTTGCGAGCAATTATGATTGGGCCCAAGCACCCTGTGCCATCACCACCCGGGTGCATGAGAAAGAAAGTGGGCACATGCATTTAGTGGGAACATACCAATACTATTATGATCTAATTTCAGAAAAGGGGGAATTTTATCTTTAGACCTCTATATATTGTGACACAGAAAGTTAACCATTTTTATTAAACACTTTTCAGCATAGGTTTAAAGCATTGTCAAGGCTGGCTTGTTTAAGAAATCTAAAATCCCTCCGCAATTTTGCATCCTCAATGTCTTGAGAGAACATCGTCAGGGTTTGGTTGCGATCGTATAAATCCCTTAGGAGGAGTATATCGAAATCCACTGGGTGTGTTTTGCAAACGACCCAAAACACCTGGCTTCCTGTTGAGTTGAGCCCATTACATGCGAAAGTTGTTTATCTCAGTGAGATCTAAATGTGTACCAGGTTTCGTGTGCATTTGTGCACGTGTGATTGAGCTACGCAGCTAAATCCTGTGTGAGGAAATCCTGAGAAAAACAAAAGGGCCCAAGCACTGTGACGACACAGGGCTGATGTCATAATGATTGGGCCCGAATAATACCAACAATAATAGGGAGAAGAAGAATATTTCTTTCAAATATTTACTCAAATTATGTGAAAGATGTATCTTGTCTAAGGTAGAAAATAAGCATCCCCAGGAATTCTCTAGATCTGTTTAGAATATTTCCCGCTAAACATCACGACAAGCCTGATCTACCAGCTTCATCCTCCATGTTGTTGTTGTTTTTTCTCCCCTTTTTCACTTTCAATTTCTGAACTGAGTCAGAAGATAAATACTGACTCATCCTATCCTCACTCGATGCATTTCTAAAGAATTTTCTGTTAGTTTTTTTTTTTTACGTTCGGGAAAAAACCCAAAAAAAGCGCCACTTTCTGACTCTCGACTCTCACCCCTCAACGCTTAACCTTCGTTCTGAGCGGCGAGCGGCAATCACGAGGAAATGATCAGTGCGCAACGGATAAGATGTCGAGATTAAAGACAACATGAAAAGTACCATTAGTTCCTGTTAGTGCTCATCCGTCCAGCTGGAGCGGTTGCTACCGGAAAGGTGCATGGTTTTTCTCTCTGAGTCTATCTGTTTGTCTGATCTACAGGCTTTCAGACTGTGTGTGAGAGAGAGAGTAAAAACAGAGCGAGAGAAAGAGAGAGATAAAAGAAAGAGAAGTGCTCTCCTCCCTGTCTCTCTGCTCCAGATGGAGGGGTCAGTGCTGCTTGGTTGCTCTCCTCGTGTCTGCCTTGACCGCACAAAAACAGGGGCAGCCCTCAGGGCAACGGCATCCCTCCTCCTCCTCCTCCTCTCTCTTTTCATCCTGCACTCATCCCTTTACTCTTTATCCAATTCCCTGATCCATCTCTCTCTCTCTTTCTCTGTCGCCTATAAGGAGACGGATTAACGGTGATGCACCTGTAGAGCGGCAGCCTTTAAAAATCACCACAAAACATCAGATCTTTGAGGGTTTTGATGCTGCTGCTACTGCCGTGAGCCTTTTCTCCTCTTCCTCCTCCTTCTTCGCGTGAAATTGACTTTTTAACCGAGCAAGAGTCGCAACATAAGCTCGGTTTATTAGCCGTAATTAGTCAGAGATGATCGCGGTGTTTGTGATTCACCGTCTCATCGAAGTGTTCGGGTCTCGCCGCACAGCGTGATGCCTGTGTGGGAGTGAAGCAGGCTGCTGAGCTAGTGTGTTGGTACTACGCACACACACACACACACACACACACACACACACACAGAGGCACGGCAGGAGTCCAGGGCACGGTAAGGCCAGGATGCACTGCATATGCTGGAAGACAACAGCGTATGCTAAAAAGGAGAATGGCTGCCAGGCACTGCGGGGGATTACACCACAACTCGCTCGGTGTATCTCCATTTGTATGGCATGTCTGTGAGTGTGTGTGTGTGTATAAACGAGTTTACAAATAATCCTTGAATCACATTTGCCTCACCCAGAATGAAGACCAGGGTGCCAATAGTTTTGCCCTCACTGATATCAGCGCGGAGAGTCATTTAAGGGAACAGGAAACCGTTTCCTCACACAGCGTGAGAGTGTGTGTTTGTGTGTGTCTGTGTATCCTGAGGTAATGAACAACAAAACAAACAACAACAAACAAAAGATGAGGAAAAAAAGACAGGGGTGCCAATACTTATGTCAAAACAGTATTAAAGTAGGCACGACACTTCGGGAAAATAATCAACTTCCAAACGCTAATGCCAACATAGTGCTTAATCACACACACACACACACACACGCCGTGGGATTGTGTTCCTGTAACAGCGCCCCCTGACTGCACAACTCTGTACAGCACAGACTGTTTTACAAAAAAAAAAAAAAAAAACTATTTTAAATATCAAACATCCTCCAGTTTACTATTCAGTTTTAACAGGCCTGTGTGTGTGTGTGTGTGTGTGTGTGTGTGTGTGTAAGAGAGAGAGATTCCCATGTGGTCTGTTTTTAAATGCCACCCACCCACAGAAACACAGAGCACCAGAGCAGAGCCAAAACAGCACAAATACTGAGATAGAAAGAAAAAAAAGAAAGAGAGAGAGAGAGAGACAAGGAGGGTTGAAAAAAAGAGGGTTAAAGAAAAAGAAAAGCAGGAGAAAGCAAAGAGAAAGGAAATAAAAACAAAAGTAAGAAAGAAAGGAAATCATAAGGAATGAAGAAATTAAGAAAATTAGGAAAAATAGTTAGGTAAAGAAAGAAAGAAAGAAAGAAAAAAAGAAAAAGATGGAGTTTATAAGATGGTGAGGAGATGAGCTTCGATTTGGATCTGAGGAGCTGAGGAGATGGTGTGTGTGTGTGTGTTTCTGTGAGAGAGAGAGAGAAAGAACAGTGGGAGTGCAAGTGTCTGTGAGGGTGGATTTGTAAAAGATTGGGGTTATGCGCTCTCTTCAGGGAGAAATAAATCAAAGCACAGAGAGAGAGAGAGAGAGAGGGAGAGATTAAAAGCAGAGATTCAGGGGTGGCTGGCTCAGAGCGCTGGGTCCGACCCCACTTACCCAGGGGTGAGCGGTTACAGAGCAGCATGTGTGTGTGTGTGTGTGTGTGTGGGTGACAGCAGGAGTCGTGTCGGACCTGTGCACACCTCAGAACCACATAAGAGTGAACAGCAGTGGTGCAGCGCAGTGTGTGTGTGTGTGTGTGTGTGTGTGTAACAGCGAGCTGTGTGGGGGAACTGGAGCTAAAATCAGACGCGGCAGCGCCATCCATCCACTCAGCAGGACACCGGAGCCAGATCCTCCCCCTCTCTGTCTCTCTATGTCTCTCTCTCTATGTCTCTCTCCCTGTGTCTCAAACCCCCGCCCCCCCCCCGCCTCTCTCTCTCTCTCTCTCTCTCTCTCTTAAGAGGGCAGGACAGGAGGTCTGGACAGCATCCTCCCTGTAGATAAGGCTCACATGACATCACCAAACAAACACTACCCTTAATTCACACACATTTTTGCCGTCACTTAGCCACACCCACAATCTCCATAAAAGGTCAATAAAACGTGTTTCCGGCCACTTTTCCTGAATCTTACCTCGTGTAAAAGATAAAAACAACATCAAAAAAATAAATAAAAAACACCACACACACACATTTCTAAAACCATGTTTTTTAGCCACGCCTACAAAACTCCATAAAAGGCTAACGAAGGTCAGTGTGTAAATGCGCGACTGAGCTTCCCGAGGGAACGCCCCTTAATCCACTTCAGTCAGATTTACCCTTAAGAAGCTGTCAGCGGATAGAGCGGCATAACATTCTGAGGTCGGAGGTCAGGGGTCAACTCTGACAGTTTTTTTTTTTTTTTTTACCTCGAGGCTCCTCGGCTTGCTTGGCCAGCTTGCGCAGGGCGGCGGCGAATCCTGAGTGAGCGGACTGAGCCGCCGGGCTGCCATTGGCCACGATGGAGCCGTTGAGGGGCGACGGCGTGAGGGGGCTGACCGTCGCCGTGGTGCGCGTCGCCGTGGAGATCATGCCTAGTGAGGGCGACTTCGGCTCATGGCTCATGCCTGCGAGAGACAGAGAGAAACAATGAGACCACGTCGCTGAGTATCATCCTGTGACTGTAATTACAACATGACACGCCGTGGCGTACGACTTCCTCTATTTTTTTTTATAATGGAAACACTCTGGTCATGTGACCAGTTCCGTAAACCCCGCCCACATCACAATGTCCACAAGTTCATCCCAGTCTGTATTTTATCATCACATTGAAATAAAACGTCTATTTTAGTGCGCGAGAGCCCTAATCCAATCCGGACGGGGTTCGAATTTCCACACACAGCAGTATCTGAAAACATACACACACACACAGACACACACACACACACACACACACACACGCTTCCATTTATAAACTGACGTGAAATGAGTCGTTGTGTTGTTGTCGGTATTTCTTTTTAGAGAGACGGCTTTACGAGCGCTCTATCGCTCCGCGTCTCGCACTGAAAGAAGACACCGGTGACAGTAGTGGAATCTCCACACACACGCGCACACACACATACACACACACACACACACACACACACACACATCTAAACCGCACACATGAGGAGTGCCTTCACAGCCTTCACTAAGGATGAGTCGAGAGTATTTTTACGCAGCTTGTGATCGAATCAGGCAGGTCGAAACAGATGCCAGGCCGTGGGCAGAGGGAGAGAGAGAGAAAAAGAGAAAGAGAGGGAGAGAGAGATAGAGAGAGAGAGGGAGAGAGAAAGAAAGAGAGAGAGAGAGAGAGTGAGAGAGAGAGAGAGAGAGAGAGACTGCAACCTGAGAGGGAGAGACGTTTTAAGAGGTGTGAGGTCACTTGTGTTACGTATGTGTGTGTGTTATGTGTGTGTGTGTGTGGGGGTGTGTGATGACGAGGTTTAGCTTCCGCGCCGCTACGAAGATAACCCCTGCCTCACCTAGTGCACTCCTGCTGAACCTCCCCGATCGATAAATAATGAAATTAAAAAAAGCACTGGGACAAACTCTTCCTTCTCACACACACACACACACACAAAACATTCCTAAAACGCTGTCTGCTTCTTGCCTTGCAAATCATCACGCTGATACGTCACAAACCTAAGTACCACTTTTTTTCCCCCACCAAGCTCAAATCCAACCAATCAGCTACAGTCAGCATCCCAAGCTCCGCCCCCTAATGTGGGGAGTTCTGTCTAAAATACAGGAACCTGTTAAGAGTGTCGAGAAGTCAAACGAGAGCCCCGTCTGAACCGCGTACAACAAAAGTGCACTCGTTTATCATAATATAATATATAATTATTTTTTAAGAGAATTGAGACAGATCGAGACGTAGCCGAGATAGCTATTACAGATGAGAGGGGAAAGGACGTAGAAGGAGGTTCAGTGATGTATCATGATTCGTTTCGATTTGATAATGTGTTGCAGTTTCTCTATAGTCCTACAGATGGCACTCTAAACTCATCACGTCACCGTCCCTATTAGCGACAGAGTCTTTTTGTCTCTCTCCGTCTCTGTGGTGTTTCTCTGGTCGATACGTGACAAAATAAAAAGGACACAGAGTTTCCAAAAAGCTCTTCCTTTGGCGCCAGTGTTAAAGCGCTGTGTAGAAGACAATGTTGCCGTGGCGACACTCGAACACCCAAATAAACAACGGTACAATAATCGTAAAGGTCGAAAGTATGAGAACATAAAGAATAGAAGAAACGCGTCGATGCGTGCTGCTGTTGTAGCGTTTATATATAAGCGTTGACTCCGTGATATATAACGTTGCCATGGCAACAAGCGGAAAACGCCCACCTCCGCGCACAAGCGCTAAAGCTCGCAAGTTCTAAGTTAAGATCGCGGCTGCGTAGCTCCTGAGTAAGTAAGGAAAACGCCTACTACCTCGACTCGGAACGCCTACTGGAAAAAACGTCCGATTTACGCCGGACATTAACTTCGGAAACATCGATTGCTGTTTACGGTACGTAAAAGTTACACCTCCAGTGGAAAGAACCGAGATGCTGGAACTACTCTGTCTTTCTTCCTTCCTTTAGGGTTCCTGAGCTTTTGACCGGAAAAAAAAACTATAACAACAAACAAACAAACAAACAAACAAACAAAAGTAAGAACACTCAGCTCACTGGAACTCGCAACACCGCCTTTCATTCGTCTGTCGCGATTCGCCCACCTCACACACACACTTTAACACACACACACATACACACGCACGGTGCTCCACGACAGCCTGAGGCGATGCTTTTTCGACACGTACGCTTGACGCGCAAACGAAACTGTCTGTTTCCCACAAACACAGAACACTAATAGTACACAACGTAAAGCGAGGGAGGAAGGGAGGGAGGGGGGAGGGGGGCACAAACTTTTAGCTTTTGGACAGATAACTGACAGTGAGTAGAAAAAAAAACTAATTAAAAAACATAAATAAAAATAAAAATAAAAAGAAGAGGAACTCAGGGGAAGTTCTGAGAAGCAGCATGTTTAGACACACACACACACACACACACACAGAGACACTGATCTCGCTGTTTCATTCTATCTCACCCAGACACACCACGACTAGCACACACCGGAATTCACACTTAGAGAAACATGCCTCACACACACACACACACGCGCGCGCGCACGCCGGCTGTTCCTCTACCCCTCCTCGTACCACTGTGCTGAGCGACCAGAAATGCCAAAGCGGCGTCTGCTTACTGCTCAAAGGAGCGTCTCCGTCTCCGTCTCCCATCGCTGCATCTTCAGACCCGCGCTCGTCCGAGCTGCCGAGGGAATCACCATCTTTCTCCTCTCACTTTCCTCCTCTCTCTCTCTCTCTCTCTCTCTCACAAAGAGCTTATCTAACAAAGCAGCACACACACACACTGCCTATCTCTCTCTCTCTCTCACCCTCCCACTTCTCTCTCTCTCTTATTCACCCACCCACTTCTCTCTCTCTCTCTCTCTCACACAACGAGTGAAAACTCTCAGCCTAGCAGCTGCTGCAATGTCACATGACCTCCTCTGCCTGCTTTCCTCTCCTCCTCCTCCTCCTCCTCTTCCCCTCTCAACCTATAATTCCTCAGCCTGTCGGAGATAACAGAGGCATGCTCACACTGCCAGGGAGAGAGAGACAGAGAGAGAGTGTGTGAGAGAGAGAGAGAGAGAGAGAGAGAGAGAGAGAGAGTGTGTGTGAGAGAGAAAGAGAAAAAGCGAGAGAGAAACATCAGGTGCCTCTCCTACCTCACAGTCACGGCTGGTCCATCTGACCCATTCTCTCTTTGAAGTTTGAGGGATTTGGCCTTGGTGTCTATGTGTGTGTGTGTGTGTGTGTGTGTGTGAGGAAAGATACGGCCCGAGGCAGAGGTGGAGGCTTGTTCTGGCGTGCACTGTTAAGACCTTAGCCATGTAACAATCTCTCTCTCACACACACACACACACACACACATATATAAATAAATATATATATATATATAGACATGACATTTTCCCTCCACGCTTTACTTGATGAAGCTGAGATCTGATTGGTCGAGACCAGACTGTTTCCCCGCCCACAAGATCAAACAGCACCGAGTTCATCTTTACACTGCTGTGTGAATAAAATAGACTGTGTGTGTGTGTGTGTGTGTGTGTGTGTGTGTGTGTGTGTGGCATCAGAGCCGGTTTTTAATATTTAATCAGACATGGCTCAGGGACGAAAGGGTTAACGAGAGGATTCATCACTCCTCCCTCTCTCGCTGCTATCAGCGCCGGCTAGAATGACTCGTTCCTTTTACTCATTTCCTCCTTGCGCGGCTCGCGGCTTCCTCAGAAAGAGAGGGAGGAAGAGAGAGAGAGAGAGGGAGGGAGAGAGAGAGAGAGAGATGGGGACGAAGAGAAACAGAGAGAGAAAGTGGGATTGAGAAAGAGAGATAGAGAGAAAGAAATAGAGAGCGACAACTAGAGTGAAAGAGTGACAGAGAGAGAGAGAAAGAGACAAAGAGTGAGAGACAGATTGAATGATAGAGAAAGACAGAGAGAAGTAACAGGAATACGGAGACGGAGAGACAGTTAAATTTGAAGCAGAGAGAGAGAGAGAGAGAAAATGAGAGGGAAAGAGAAATAAAAAGAAACATGAATAAAAAGAGAGACAGACAGTTTAAAAAGAGGCGGGAAGCTTAGTGAAGGGAGAGAGAGAGAGAGAGAAAGGAGAAGAGAAGGAGACAGGAGAAGAGAGAGAGAGATTTGGAGAAAAACAAAGAGAAAAAAAGTAATAAAGAGACAAAAAAAAAGCGATAAACAGATAAAGAGGGAGTCGCTGCCCACAGAGAAACACATGGAGATACATACGGCCTGAGGCAGAGGTGGAGACACACACACACACACACACACAAACAAACACACACACACGCTTTCCACATCACAGACCTAACACTGCTTTTGTATCAGCTGCCAACAAGAACTAACGGTACTTGTGGGCGGAGCTAGCAGTGTTTACCACATCACTCAAACGCCACAGCACGTGAAGCCACGTACAGCCAAAGTGTGTGTCTGACTCACACACACACTTACACACACACACACTCACACACACCAGCATCACACTTTCACCTAAGGTTTCATATTCCCTAACTTTGATTTACCGCTTCACACACACACACACACACACACACACACACACACACACACACACACAATGCGACACTATGACACATAATCAGGGGAAGGAGGTCACGTTTCAGGTTGAAGGTTTCAATCTCTTAGAAAAAGCTCCATCACTGCTCACGTGTTCATCACGTGACCCTGCAGGTGCTCTGTTCCACTTCCAAAGCATGATTTATGCTTCTGCGTCATCACGTCTCGCGTAGAATCCCAATCAGCGTCTCCTATGGCGTCTCCAATGACGTTGTCTACAGAATCAACTACAACAACCCCATACAGTTTAATCTACAGCTTCCCTTACAGCGCCAACTACAACGTCTTCTACTGCGTCCCCTACAGCATCACCTGCAACGTCCACTTTTGCGTCCCCTGCGGGCAAATCTACAGAATTAACTACATGTTCCCTATGGCGTCTCCTAGAGCACCAACTACAACGTCCCCTAGTGTGTAATCGACAGCGTCCCCCATGGTGCCCCCCTACTGCGTGATCTACAGCGTCCCCTATGGCATTTCCTACTGCATCAACGTCAACGTCTCCTATGATTCAATCTATAACGTCCCCTATGGCGCCCCCTACGGTTTAATCTACAGCATTTCCTACATCCAGCATCAACGTCAACGTTTATGTACGTGAAGCTTCTGTGCGGTGATTCATCTTTTGCCGTGTTACTAATGTTTTTTTTTATTATTATTTATTTTTTTAATTTGTATGTTTATGCATTTAGGAGGAAGAATATTGCAGTTCCTCTTTAACCCTTCAGATGGCGCCTGTTCACCTGTTAATCTGTTCACACATCAGCAGGCAGGACACTTACTGTATTTGGCAAAACCCACATCTAAAGAGACTTCTGATGAATTTTTTTTTATTGATATTAAATTGAGATATTTACGGAATAAGGAATCACGATATAAATCGTATAATATTGTGATAATATGGTATTGGGTGATACTTTTACGATATATCACTATATAATTATATTTTATCCTGTACTATACTACACAGTTCTATACTATACTTTAAAGCACTTCAATAACAATCAGTAACACAATCCAACTTCCAAGCAATTATAAACCATGTCACTTGTAACTGAGTCGAAAACAACGAATCTACGTACTGATGCACCTCGGTTTTGACTCGGACCGGCTTTCGACGTCGCTAAGCTCACCCGGGCGATCAGAACCTGAACCGGTGCGACTGGCTCGAAGCGTTTTTGCTTTGTTTTGGAACAACGTGACTCACAGCGTCAGTGTCTCATATCTGACTCAGCTCATTAGTTAGACCTAAATATCAAGTCCTCCGTGACCTAAATGAGGTGTTGGAGGAGAGGAAATAATAAAGTGTATGCTACTGTGACCAACACAACTGGAAAAAAAATAAATAAAAGAATGAAAACAAGCTAAACACACTCCCTTTACCCCGCTTAGACCAGGACTATCGCTTAAACGGCGGAATAAAAATGACGGAACCAGGAAACGCTTGTTTACCCGGGCGGGTTTTCCTCCTTTGAAGAAGGTGTTTGCCAACAAACAGTAATTAAATGTTGGAAAAAACAGTATGCAGATCCACACGCTGCCGGGGAAAGAAAGAAAAAAAAAGTGCAACAGAAATAAATATCAGGGCAATTATTTATTTCGCTTTTTCGTCTTAGCTTTATTTACTTTAGCAGAGAAAAAATAAAATGCCATGTGCATTAAAATATCCGAAGCAGAATGCGTAATTTACATTGCAGTAATGTTATTAATTGGCCTTAACTAGGTTTTAAAAGGTTTTCTCCAGCAGAGGGCGCTACATGGCATCTTACAGGAATAACTAGACACCCAACATAATTTACATTCTGGATAATGTTTTACATGTCATACACACACACACACACAAAAAAAAAGGAAATACTGATAAAAAAAAAAGATAAGATAAGATGAGAAGATGCTCATTTGTATTGGCACCCTTTCATGAGAGTTACAAGCAAATCCAATTAATCGCTCGCCTGTATCGTGTCTGGCTGGCCTGTAAACACAAACACGCACACACACACACACACAACACACACTCAGAGTAATCCCCAGTGGCTCCGGTGTGGCCTGGCCTGCTGAGCAGATAACAGGCAGCGTGCCCTGGAGAGCCGTTAATCTTTAACCAGGAACAGATTTGCCTATCAGCTCGTTAAAAGAAGCAGAGCACGGTAAAGCACGCTGCTATCTGGTGTTACTCATCTGCCCTCGCTCTTTACCTGGAAATTACATCTGCGTTTGTGTGTGTATGTGTGTGGACCAGTGACGAGGACATAATTATAGCAGAGAGACGTCGGTGTTACTTCACACACCCCGAGGATAGAAGGATAGGACGGAGAGACAGAGAGAGAGAGAGAAGGAGAGAGAGAGAGAGAAGGAGAGAGAGGGAGAGAACGAGCACACGGTTACAGTTCACCCAGCCTGACTGGTTCTGTCAGTGTGGTTTAAAGAGATGACACACACACACACACCTACAACAATTCCCTATCTACATCTATCATCTTAGTTGGAGATAAAATGACCGCCTCGGGTTAGTGTCACGTTTCTGATGTCTGCGCTTCCTCCCTACTTCGAATGTGTGGGCGGGGCTTAATGTGTGATGTCATAAAAGGCACATCTCCACACTTCCAAACCCATCATGAGTGATTTACAAAAACAAACAAAAACAAAAAGACGCCGCAGATTGTGTGTGTGTTCTGGACGTGTTTACGTCACATCTATATATTTTAAGCAAAGGTTGCTATGGTAACGAAGCTGTTATACGTAAGAGGGGCGTGTCCCTGATTTGATTAAATGAGATTTTAATTTGAATTGTTCAACGAGTTAAAACGACATGATTAAGGAGATGGAAATGTTGCTTCATGTCATGTGTGTGTTGTGTGTGTGTATAGTGTCTAGTGTAATGTGTGTATGTGTGCTCCATCATTACGGCCCAGGCCTGCATCCAGCTCCATTAAAGAGCTGCAGCAGACAGCAGGGGAACCATTACAGCTCTGAACACGTCTCATCCACCTACAGCATTTCACTATTACACACACACACACACAGTGAGCGAGAAAGAGGGCGAGAGAGAGAGAGAGATCAGAAGCTTGGCTTCCAGATTCTACCTAATGCACTCTGCTGGCTAAAGACTAGCATTACATTACGACACATAATCACACAAAATTACACACACACACGGGAGGAAGCGTGCAGACAAAGGCCAGACAAAGGCGCACGCGTCGTAAAAACTTATTTTTTTCCACAGATCAGCGGGGTGTTCGCTAATTCTCACAGCACACACACACACACACACACACACATTTCACACACGCCATCCTTTTTACACTCAAGTACTTTCAATCCTTTTTATCCAGTGTTTAGTTTGAAATCATCAGCATCAGCATCAGTAAAGATTGAAGACGGAGAGGCTTTCGCTACCTGAATATGATGATGATGTCATGACATCATGAGGTGATGATGTCATATCGATATCATCGTCCTTTGCTTTGCTTTTGCAAACATCATAGAGAACATGATGATGTCATTTTATTCCTTTTTTTTTAATTGTTAAAAAATAATTACGGGAATTTAATTTTTTATTAATGTTTATATATTATCAATATGTTCAATTAACTAATTAACCTCAAACCCACACACATATGTATACTGTATAAACAGTATGTATACAGTATATATACAGTATATAGCTATTATCTCGTACCACCACCAGAGGGCGCACTCGCAGCCCTGTCGAATGCGTTGTACTCGAGCAGCTTCTTTTTTCCTTATTATCCAGTTTGTTCAATATTATTATGGTGAGATTATTAACACCACATGCAAAACTTAAAGGAAAAAAGAAAGATGGATAGAGAGAAAAAGTGACAGAATTCAAAGTCTAATCATCTGACATGAACAATAAGTGATATTAGTATTAGCTCTTGTGGAAATTTAAAAAATATTTTAAAAAAATAAAAAAAAAACAGGAATGAAAAAAAAAAACACCCCCAAAATTTCCCGGGAAACAACGATGGAATTTTACTTTTTTTTTTTTAATGAATGATGTCACATTTTTCTCGCCGCCTATAAGAAGATATAAACGCTTTCTTCTGGTTACATAATCCAAACACCATCAAAAGTGTGATCAAGCGCTTATTTAAAAATGAACCTTACGATGAGGATTTCCGTTTTTGTGTCCCCTTCCTTTCAAATTCTCTTACACACATAAACGCGTATTGATTTAAAAAAAAAACCTCTGGCCAAACTCCCACTGCGAGTGCTGTGCTGTTTGCATCTCATTTGGATTTGATGCATATTCATATATCTGACCGTTCTGTATGTGTAGGGAAAAACGTGACACTGATCTCTTCTTCTGTGTAAAAGTATCGCGGTGTGATTAGAGTGTGTATCACGCCGCTTCTCTTTTATTCTCTCTCTCTGTTCTCTCTCTCTCTCTCATTCCTCTCGTCCCCGTCCCGGAGGTGCAGATGACACGGTGGTCTTCCGCGTTAATGGTTCAAGAGCCAGCGCTAATCAGAGCTCAGATGTTGTCCGCGGTTTGCTAATTTTGCTAATTACTGCTCCCTGTGCTCTGCCGGAGCCCAGGCTAACGCGGTTCCTGACAAACACATACACACAGAAAGAAAGGCACAAATACACACACACACTCAAATGCCCCAATTACAACCTAATAGCCTGTCTGCCTGAGAGAGAGAAAGAGAGAGAGAGAGAGAGAGAGAGAGAGAGAGGAAAAGGATAATCATGAATGAGGGGGAGAAAGGGGTTTCATGTGTGTGTGTGTGTGTGTGAGACATACAGAGACAGAGAGAGAGAGACTCATCAGGAGACACATGCTGGGCTCGTCTCCATGGCCACACTCTGAGAGCCCGGCTGGAAGACAGCGCATCCTGGGTAAGACCTAATTAACGAACGATATCAGACTCTGGAAAAACTGCAAGGAATCATGGGTAGTGTAGTCTACTTTCTCCTCACAGCTCGTCCCCACATTACCCTTTTGAAAGAATACACCGTTTAAAAAAAAATGTAAATAAAAAAGGCATGACATAATATATATAATACACGTCGGATCTTTGAATCAGATTATCACCAGGATTGTTTGCTTTTTGTTTTTTTAGAAATCTTGATCAGAAGCTTATATTTGTTTTTATGTTTTCTTTAAAACTGACACTCTCAAAAAATACATGTTTTTATTACACGTAAAAAAGAAACCTAATAAGTTTTATTAATTAAAAAAACGACACTTTTTATACTTTCACTTCTCGGATATCCTGATGATTTCTTTTTTCCCTTAATTATCCTGTTTGTTTATTTAATGTATTTTTTTTGCTTGATTCATTAGTTACTCGTTAAAGCCGTTAAAATAAACACATATCCTCAGATTCTCCTGACAATACAATGATATAATACCGACGTCACACCTCGCCACGCAGCGTGACTGCGCCCGAGGATTATGACACGACTCCGCAGATAAACAAATAAATAAATAAAAGCAGGAACCGGCTTCGAGGAAGGAAACCGTTAAACACCGAACGCTGCGTGAAGGAAAGGTATTCGAGCTATGCTGAGCTAATCCACATTCAAAACAAACAGGCAGAACAAGAACACACACACACACACACACACCATATGACACTCAGCTGATCTGGCATCTGGTTGTGGCACTTTAATGAAGCCTTGCTCCTGACCTTCGCCATCTGACTAACAACAGATCAGAACGCGATTGTGGAATAATTAAATAGTCTGTGTGTGTTGGGGGGGTCACAGTTTTTGTTTGTTTTTGTTTAAGCACCGCCCACATGACATCAGTGTCCGATCCTCCGCGTTACCAGTTTCCTTCTTCTCCTTCCTGCTCGGAGAAATCACCTCCGTGAACTCGGGCAAACATCTCAAACATTCGGCCACGCCCCTGACCTCGTTATACACGACACACCGGAGGTGTGCTGCTGACAGAAGGGGAAAAAAAGCTTACTGGCATTCTAGGTGTCACTCCTTTAGCGTCCGGCATTTGGTTTGACGTCAATAAAACCGAAAATAAAAGTAAAATGTTACTGCTGCGTTCTGCAGGATCTTAGAGAGAAAGAGAGAGGGAGCACTAAAACTGGAGACTCCTTCCATAATCCTTAAAAAAATCTGTATGCAATTGAACTTTTAATTAACATTTGGTTAATCAAAATCTTTGAAAATTAACACTGATAGAAAATAGACACATAATCTGTAGAAAACGTCACCAGAGTGAACGATTTATCAAATACTGTGTTAAAACTTTTAATGATTCAAAATATACCACTTATGTTTGTTTTGCGTTTATTTTTCTGTAGGTCACTTATACGCCACAAAAAAACAATAAAGAAATATAAGAAAAACGCATTATTAATGTTCTTACATTATTAATGACAGACACATCACACCAGTGACAATTCTTAACATGAATTTTTGAGAATTTCAGTTTTTTATATGCAGTATATATATATATATATTAAATGCTTTAGAATGACATCACAACTTCTTTGCTTATCACTGGCGTAAACGCGTCACTGCTGTACTGTGTGTGACTCGTCATGTCACTCGTTAGCCTCGTTACGGATCTGCTCATCGCGAAATGAACAGAGCGGCACTTCTTCAAAATTTCACTTCCTCTTTCTTTAAAATGTGTCACAAGCATCAGGTTTCCTTAGCGTTCGACAGAAAAAGCTTGTGTCAGGGCTCAAACAGGCGACTTTGAAGTGTGTGAATCAACAGGCTCGATCTGACAACGTGTGTGAAAAGTGGTGCGATTAGACACTTGGGAAGTGTGTGCCGGGTGTAGGGTGTGGTGTGAGAGTGTGCCAAACAAAAACAACAAAAAAAACAAACACTCAAAAAAAAAGGCACCGCTGTTCCTGAATCGTTCTCGTCTTCCTGCTAGAGCTCACCCGGCGCGGAAAAAGCCCTGTGAACTCGGGCGTCCGTGTTCCTGAGAACCACAGAGCGATAAGAGTGTGTGTGTGTGTTTATGTGTGTGTGTGTTGTAGTCTGGGCGGTTGTGCTTCTTATCTCCGACTCCAGTGTTGCTCGCACTGCGTTTGTTTAGCCGCTGCTTATCAGCTCCAGAGGGATTAGCCTGAGCAACTGTCAAACACTCTCACTGCGTTCTCAATGCCCTCATTCAGCCCCGGTCCGCTCCTGGGGCCTTCGCTCGCTACACGCACACACACACACACACAAGACTACACAGTCTGAGAGGTACCTGAGTAGGAAACCACAAGTAGTTAGCAAACAAATCACGTATGAACATTCCTCAGAACGTGATCCCTCTCCTGAGCGAGAACTTCCTGAAGGAACCCTGACCTGACTCGGCGTATTAGTTTATCAGAGATTTAATCACAACAGGATCCACCTCAAATAGTTCCTGGTTTGCAAAAACAAAAAATAAATTAAAACTGCCTGTTTTTGGATAATTTAGGAACGAAGGGTGTTTGTTTTTACCCGATCGTTTCTGAGTACAGCGTACTTGGGCACGGTCCAATCAGATATATAGGCGCCAATCATACCTGAAGACGGAAAATAGACCGCTGTCTAGACGTGACATCATCAGTGCCGTCTGTCTCCTCTGAAATCTCTCACGCGAGAGTGTCGCTATTGACATATTTTTTCACTTTTTTTCTGGTGTCAATATCAGGCAGGGTGCCAAAATTAATGCAAACATCCTCGTTCTTATCTTCTGTGATGGCAGTGTGTGGAAAAAGGACAAAGATTTAGACAAGTGGATTGGTACGCTTTACATTGTATGTTTGTGTCAAAGGCGTATAAGACTCACATCGTCGGACTTAGGAACAAATCCGACTTATGAACTACCGGAGAATAGTAATAATGTGGACGCTGGATAATTTAATAGTAATAATTTAGGACCCCCAAGGGTCCTAAAGCGAAAATGCTCTAAACTGAAAAACAGCTGACTGAAATTAAAATGTAAACAAAAAACAAAAATAAACAATAGAAATACAGCACTTAAGGCCTGGCTGTCACGGGATAATAATCACCAATTAACATGAAGAAGATGAAGGACGCTGGCGTGATATGAAGATGTTTCTGTGGTGGAGTTGAGGTTCTCACACCTGACACACACACACACACATATATACTATATCTATTCACTTTTCTTAACCATACTTATTATTATTATTATTCAATCCTGCATTTTAAGCTAATGTATTGTCAGTTATGGAAGTTTTATCCAACACGCTATTGAAAGAAAAAAAGTAAAATTTTTGAGACTTTTTGAGAATCATGATATCGTACTGTATTGTATCGTCGTGCTTCCCTGACACCTTTTTCATCATCATACAGGAAAGGAAAATTTACATCATTACAGAAATAAAAACTTGTGCCTGCATTTCAACAATATATGCTTTAAAGTGTTTCCCTGATGCCGGATGTATAAACCTGACACCTCAAACACACACACACACACACACAGAGCGGTTGTTTCCAGGTGCTGCCCTCTGAATGCTGCTGCGTGTTCAGACGCGTCTGGCGCCGTGGATAAGATCAGCGCGAGCTCTTCCAGCGCTGCTGTCCATTTGCATATTGTTAGAAGCAGAGGGCGGGTAGGCAAATCAGAGCTGCGATTCCAAGTCGGCTTTCAAGGCTAATTTGTGATTGTACGAAGTGTAACTGACGCTCGTGTGAGAGTGTCTGGACGCCTCTTAAACCGCACCGACCCCCAGGGGGCACTGTGGCACTCAAATCCATCCTGATGTATTACGTTTGTGTGTGTGTGTGTGTGTGTGTGTGTGTGTGTGCATGCGTGTAGGGGCGGTTTGGGTGTGTGTGTGTTCTCATCAGGGGTGTAATTTAGCTGTTCCGCTTCATGAGAAAGTTCAAAAGAAAAGTCATGAGGAAGTCCTGGCTTTGATGTTTATTTACAAGTCTTGTGTTATCTGCTGCTGCCGTGAGTCTCATCGTGACTAATATCAGAACAGCGCGGGCAACGATCTAAATACTGCTGGAATTAAGAGGTGCGAGGAAACACCCGACCCTTCCCCCTTTTGATCTGGATGTGAAAAGGCCACAGAGAGAGAGAGAGAGAGAGAGAGAGAGACCTAGAGGCCTTTGCTCTCTACAATGGCACTTTGCAGACAGGTGGCTTTACGATACATTTGCACAGCTGCTCTCTCTCTCTCTCTCTCTCTCTCTCTCACTTCCTGTTGATCTCAGGCACCAGCCGCGAGAGAACCCCTGGTCTGTACAGGCACCTCGGCACACAAGTCCAATCACAGGCCCGCGTTCGACACACTGACGGGCCGCCATGTCACCTTTAATGCTAGTCAAATACAGTCACTGCCGAGGCAAATGTGCAGTTTGAACACATGCAAACTCGGGCCTGTTGAAGGGTGTGTTTGTGTGTGTGAGAGGTGTGTGTGTGTATGGGAAGGGGGGGGGGTGTTTGTTGAACATGTGTGTGTGCTAAACCTCTAACGAACGCTTGCCAAGTCTTTGATAAATACATGCAAAGATAAACTAATCGATCCGCCGCTTTCTTTTATACTGAGAACTCAAACAAACAAAAAATAGACAAGATGACAAACCATAGACCTGCACACAAAAAGAGTGTAGAAATTATTATTTTTAAATTGACATTACATCATGGGTTTAGAGGATGCTAGGTCAGGTGAACCATCCAATCCACACACACAAAACTTAGCCAAGGTTTTTTTACACCAGATGCCCTTTCTGACTGGCACAACCCTCTCACATTTTATCTGACTAAGATTTGAGCTTCGGGTGAGGAATCGAACTCTTATCCCAAGTGAAGGTCAATCTTAATCCTAAGGCTTCAGCATCATCTTGTCAGCACGATGCTGTGCTTCTATGCAACTTTGTGGCCACAGTTTGGGAAAGACCCTTTTCTATTCCAACATGACTCAGTATGAACCAGAATAAAAGACATGGTTTAGAAGAACTTGACCGGCCCTAACACAGAGCCCTGACCTCAACCCCATGGAGCACCTTCGGGATGAACTGAAACGGAGATAGGAATCAGTGCCTGACCGCATCATAAGTGCTCTACAGAATAAAGTGTTAATCTGTTATAGTAAAAGGGGGACGACTCCATATTGAAATGCCGTATATGTATTGGATACAATGTCACTGCGAAAAATAGTTTTGCCCATATAGTGTGTGTGTGTGTATATATATATATATATATATATATATAGTGATGAGCATTGTGTTTATTCCTATTTCATGACAGTGGTGGGACCTCTGTTTACCTCATTCCCACACACACACACTACAGGCAATTTGGGAATGTCAATTAGTCTAAGCTGCATGTCTTTGGACTGTAGGAGGAAACCAGTGTCCCCGTAGGAAACCCACCAAGCACGGTGCAAACAAACATGCAAACTGTATGAACACACACCCCAAGGCGGGAATCGAACCCAGAACCTGGAGGTGCAAGGCGCCCGTGCTAACCACTTAACGCCTGTGCCACCACATACACACACAGAAACAACTTATACATAATGTTTTATGATAAATAATTATAAAGACATCCAGAATGTCTCATAAGCTAAAAAAATACCAATTCCTGCATATAAGAGCACTCTAAACCACCTCTAGTCATTTCCATATCTCTATCTCTATCACGGAATCTCGTTCCATCAAAGCTCTGGAAAATCTCGCGAGATTTCTTTTCACGGATTAGCCGGCCAAAATAAACAGCTCGTGCTCTTTTTTTTTTAAGTTCTCATTGTTGCTCTAGGATTAATAACCTTCTTTTTTATTATTATTATGATTATTTTCTGATTAAAGACCTGTCCGGGCATTTGTTTCCAGTTTTATTTAGTTTATTTATACATCTAATGTATTTATTAAATGTTTGTAATGACTTTTTTTTATTTAAAGCGGTTAAAATAAAAGCGCTCGCGCGAACCGCTGTCGCTTATAAAAGCTCGTGCGCGAAAAGTCGTATTAGTGCGTTATTACACGTTATAACCTAAAAAAAAAAACACGTTGGTTTAAGCCGCGCATGGTGTTACAGGTCCATTAAAAAGCCAGGCAAGATAGTTAAACATACATGCAAGACAAGAAGTATAATAATCTTAATAACAATCATGATAACAACGTTTATTATTTCTATATTTTAAAAGAAAATGAAGACTAAATCAGGATGAAAATGGTGTAATGTAATATTACAGAAGCATAGGTATATATATAGACATGTTTGTGGTTTTATAAGAAGAAGAGGAAAGCAGCAAATGAAACAAACACATGCGCGCGCACGCACGAGCGCAAGCGCGCGCCGCTTTAATAAAGACCTTAAACAAACTCACCGATGTTTTATTATTATTTTTTTAAGACCCTAAAGTCCCGCTTCGTTCTTCCTTCCTTATAAATCCCAGTTGAGGTAGAAGCGTGTATCCATTGTGTCTCACACACACACACACAGAAAGAGAGAGAGGCTGTGTGTGTGTGAGAAAGCGACTTTGTTGACGTACTGGAGAGCGCGAGCGAGCCGGCTAAGTGGGAGGAGCTTTCGAGCGCGAGAAAGGAGGAGGAAGAGGGGAAGGAGGAGGAGGGAGGGCAAGCACCTGCTCGCGACCGCGAAAGGGGAGGAGTGGAAGGAGCGGTCAGGGGGAGGCGGGGTGAGAGAGGGAAAGCCACGCCCACCGGAAGTCAAAATGAAGTGATGTATGTGACAATTAAACAAACAAAACACAAAAAACAAAACTAAAATTGCTAATCTGCTAAACTGCTAATCATCATCTTCCCACAAATTGCAATTTTAAGTTTACACTTCTATTTAAATTCTATTTTATTAGTAATCTTGTACATATTGTTTTTTGTCTAGCTTACAGTTTTCTACATTTGTATAATTGTATTTTTTTAAAATATATTTTTATTTACATATTTGAATATTCTCTCTCTGTTTTTATTTCACTTAATACAATTTATTAGTGTTCCAGTTCATCCTGATGGTGCTCCATGGGGTTGAGGTCAGGGCTCCGTGTTCGGCCCAGTCAAGTTCTTCCACATCGAACTCATCAAACCATGTCTTTATAGTCCTTGCCAAAGTCATGTTGGAATAGAAAAGGCTCTTCCCCAAACTGTTGCCATAAAGTTGCATAGAAGCAGAGGATTATCCGAGATGTCTTGGTATGCTGAAGCATTAAGATCGACCTTCACTGGGGATAAGGGGCCTAATTGAAACACCTGAATTCAATAATTAACAGGTTTGGCCAAATACATATGTCCATATAGTGTACCTTGAAGTATTACAAGATTAACCTGTCTGTCTGGCTAAAATGCTGCAAATTTAGTGGCTTAGTGGTTAGTATTGTCGCTTCACACCTTGTGGCAATCTTTGCATGTAGTGTTTGCATGTCCTCCCTGTGCCCTGTGGGTTTCCTCCACATACTCATCTTTTCCAGACGGCCCTACAACGCGTGCTGTATTCTGGTATGCCGTTTCCAAATGTATAATCCGGTAGTGTATGATCAACTTCCTGTGATGGATGTAAGGATGAATGCATAGTTGTTATGATTATAACTATCATAACTACGGCTTCCATCAGCCACTGCACCTTATCAAATCACATCACCCGAGTCACATTTTGCTCTTGTACAGCACTCAGGGTCTGATTTTTGTCTTATCTTTTTGTCACTTCTTGAAGTGTCAATGTGTTTCCACTTTATGGATCTACATTCCATGCATTCTAGTTCCAGGGTTTTTTTTTTTGCATAATTAAATCAACATAATCTGCATTAAACATGCACTTTCACCTTCAATTCATGACAATTGTAGATTGTAAATCTTGTGCCCTAAATAATTATTCAATGCAAATAATGCACAAAAAGATCCGAAATAAGCTCATGAAAAAACAAACAAACTATGAAACAGATCCATTGTGGTGCATGCACATTTTTGTTTGTCCACTCCACAATTTATTTTTACTTAAACTCTACTTATTTTTCTGTTAATGTACTGCCTAACTGAATTTGCTCAACATACCAGCGCTCTTCAAGTCTTTTGAAATTCCTAAAGAAGTTGCACGACGTTTCTGATCTCATGTGTTTTATATTCTATGATTTTGACATGACTGACTGTGCACGGCCACCTCACTGCTTCAGTTTAGGATGAGGGCATTTTCCAACAGACTTTCAATGGCATGTCATTGCCCTGACAGGCCACTAGGGGTCAGAAGTCCACCAAACGCAGCAACACTAATGAGAGCTCTCTGTCCATCAATGGTTTCAGTGTGGACAAGCAGTCAATAGGCCAGTGTTGGTTAACACCGGTCATCACAAAGAGCAAATCACTCCCGCGGGACATGAGATCCAGTCAAGGCGTCTGGCTTTTTTTGGCACCGCTGCAATGAATCTTTGTGCTTCCAGTGATACGGCCATTCACGGAAATTCGTAACAATTAACAGGAAATCCGGGTTGATCAAATGACAGCCTGCCTGGTGGATAAAAAGGAACGTCCATGGCGTGACAAAACAAGAATGTCAGTCTGATGAGCGTGATGTCTATTTAACACATGGGTAGAATTTCTCAGGATGGATTTTTCAGGTTCGAGTGCCCTAAATGTGCATTTAAAGGACCCGTATTCTACTCATTTTTACCAATTTAACATTTAAGCCCTCCAATCCAAAAAAAAAAAAAAAACTGTCAGCTGAAATATCACTCAGATCACATATTTGGGCGTTCCTGAAAGACCTCTTGATTCACTCCTATTTCATACAAGCTGTTTCGGCATCCTTAGTTATAAATCTAAATGAGACTACACACATGCCTATTGGCAAAAGTGCATAAGTCCAGCCAATCAGAATGCTAAAAAGGAGATTTTTATACCCCCTCCCCTCCCCCCATTTTCCTTGCCTGGAATGACATCATATCAGGCAGGAAATTTACACACCATGTTCAAACGCATTTAAGGACAACAATGGGACGGCACAGAATGTTTCAGTTTTTTTAAAATATATATTTTGTCTGTGTATACACACACACACACACACACACACTAGAGACCCATGCGGATGTCCAAAGGAGAAAAAAAGGTCCAAAAACCGACTTTTGCATAACAGGTCCATTTTAAACTCTCAGAGGGTCAAATCATTTTATTCTGCTTGTAACTCCAGACATTTCTCCTTAGACACCTTCACCCAAGCCACCTGCTTTTCCCTGCCGTATGCCTTCGCTAGACACAAAACCTGCTCATTTAGAAGGAAATCTATTTCAGTTTCAGTGTGGAAGATGCCATGTGATGCCATATCTTGGAGAAAAAAGAATGTAGATAAGCCAGTCCAGCGGAGGGAAGGTGAAGTTGAAGGCTGCGAGTTTAATCGCTTTGCATGTCTGCGGCGAGGACGAGCCTCCCTGGCGAGACAAGCAGTTTTTTTTTTTTCCCCGAGGTGAGCGAGTTATGATACACTTCCCTGTCTCTCTGTCTCCCTGTCTCTACTGTAACTTGACCCTCGTTTTGCTTGGGGATTCCTGGGTTAAGGAGGTGTCTAAGGGCCACTCGTGCTCTTGTCAAAACATTAAAACTGCATCCTGGGTGCAAGCGTGCACATGTATAAGTGTGTGTGAGAATGCACTGACCCTAAACGAGAGCAAGTATATAATCCTGACAACTGTATGTAGTGCGCACTTATGAAGTTCACTTATCTCTGACACGGCGCTCCTAACACACAAAGACAGGATTTGCGCATGGTCACAATGCTGCCTTGACATCCCGAGATATCTTTTTTTCTGTATTTTTTCTTCTTCACAAAAACGTGGAGTGCAAGAAATTACTGCACGCCATGCTGAGCTGCAGGTGCAACACAAGTCTGGATGCCTATGGGGCATTTACACCCTGCGTCTCATTTTTGCATTGCGCTACTCCTCCTCCTCCTCCTCCTCCTCTTTAGAACAGCTCTGTGCTGGCCTTGAGCGTGCTTCACTTAATTCAATAAGGTAGCAAAGGAAGGAAGGGATGGAGGGAGAGAGGGAAAGAGGGATGGGGGGGTGAGTTAAGCTTCTGATGAGCTTTTTGAAGGATCTCGCTCGCTGTTAAATTCATTACAATATATCACCCACAGGAGACGGGACCTCGCGGGCACCGAGTGTGCTGTGAATAAATGAATGCATTAATGAATAAATCACAAACAAAGAGACATGCTTGGCTTCTGATCCGACTCTGCCTTCGCCGTCAGACTCCAGCCTCCCCTTGACCTCGCTCTTAGATCTCCACGCTAACCCTTTTCTTTTCTCTTTCATGCGTATTACATACAAAATCTTGCACGACGCAGAGCAGGATTTTTTAAATGTATTATTATTTGTATTTTTTTACACTACTGCCCGAATATCGAGTTATGTTTTCCTCATGTAGGTTAATTGCTGTCTGCTAACAACATTTCCCAGCGTCGAGCCCGTGAGCGGGGCTCTTAACCTTCAAATAGTCAGCTCCGGAGTATCAATTTGCTTTGGATTACAAACATCTGTGTTAAATTTCTACGGCTAGACTGTGCATTAACAAAATAAATAAATAAATAAATAAATACTGTATATGGCATACAATGCAAATACTAAGCAACTTCAGGAATTAATTTTCATATTTAATCTTCATATTTTGTTTTGCCAACTTTTTCGTGTTTTTATGATAGTCTTGAGGAATAGTTCCCCAGGCTTCCTGAAGGACCTCATCCCTGTACCTGTCCCTCCCACAGTCCAAACACATGCAGATTAGGCTAATTGGTGGTCTCCAAATTGCCTGTAGTGTGTATGAGTGTGTGTGTTCCCTGTGATGGATTGGCAGCCCGTCCAGGGAGTACCCCACCCCGTGCCCTAAGTCTCCTCAGATAGACTCCAAGCCCCCTGCAACCCTGGACACAGTATAAAGCGGTATAGACGGTGTGTGAAAAAGGAATGGCGGGTCAAGACTACAGTAGTGTATTCACCAATTAGAAATAATTCTCGCTTATTTATTTACTTTTTTTAATACAACTTTTAGAGCTAATGTTCTCGCTATACAGGACAAAATGTCTGCCTTGTCTAATAATAATAATAATTATAATAATAACAATAATAACAACATCTAAATCTTCCATCTAATTCCAAAGACATGTCAAGATTTAAGTTGGCAAATCTGTTATGTAGTTTCATTGTTTTCATTCCTAACACTTCCTACTGAATTCCTACAAGGTTAACCACCAAACAGAATTTATGCAGTAATTATATTTGTATTTATTATATTTAATATTTTTGGCTCAAGGGTTTTAGGTTTGTCAGAGACGATTTTTGGCTCTGGACTCCCACAGGGCGTCTCAAACGTCTCCATACGCAGAGTATGAAATTAACCCTTTTTTTTTTACACCAAATGTCTTAGTTAAATTCTCTTGAGTTTCTTCAGATCTTAAGATGAAATTCTTACTTAATGCATGTAAAAAGCAATGTAAAAATGTAAAATTCTTTATGATTTCTTGTGTATGATTTGACAAGGATGTGGATGAAGAAGTTAGTAATAAGATTTTGTAATGCTTCATAAGAGTCTCTTATCCATCCATCAATCCATCCATTATCTATACTGCTTATCCTGTGCGGGGTCGCAGGGGCCCTGGGGTCTGTCCCAGAGAACTTTAGAACCCATATTGGGGCAGGGTACCTTCACCCCCTCACAGGACACAAGCACACACACACTACAGGGAACAGGGGAACACCAATCAACCTACAACTGGAGGAAACCCACCAAGCACGAGGAGAACATGCAAACTCCAACCACACACAGACCGGAGGTGAGATTCGAACCGCCAACCCTGAAGGAGCGAGATGACGGGGCTAACCGCAATGCAACTTATTATGTATACAAATAAAAGAATTTTTTTCCCCTGTTTTTGTGTGCCTTAAAGCACAGCCCATTTACTCCTGCGCTATTCATTTCACAAAATAAATGACGCACATTAGAATTCTTCTGGGTCGTGACTTAATGAAAAAGGACAAATGTGGGTCCTGAGGCAAGACCACGGCATCGGAGCGTGATGCACAGAATCTCGCTCCACATCCTCGGCTCGGTCACATGACAGATGAGTGCGCATAGAGATGAGAGATGAGGCGCCGGTAACGTAGATATGTTTAAGAAGCATGTGGGCCTCTTCATCGTCTTCTCCTCCTCCTCCTCCTCCGCTTTGTCGTTACGGATCAGAACGCCTCGTGTTTTTTTGTTTGCTGCCCCTTACTCACGGCTCGGACCTCCCCCTCTTCTCTCCTTTTGTACACACAACAAGTATCAAGCTTTCCTGGAGAAAAGACATTTTTTTTTTAAAGTAGTGACAAATAAAAAGACCCGGGTCCCCTGCGGGGGAGCCGAGAGGCCCTTGGGTATCCCCGCCAAGACCTCCGTAGTCAGATATGACATACAGTCTGTAGCGCTATGTGAAACAAGAGTCTATTCTATTAAGAGTACTTAAAGCTTTGCCATCCCTTTTGTTAACCAAGTGCACTACTTACACCATTACACCATTACACCAATGGGCTTTCCCCAGTCTGCCCTGGCTTGGATAATCCTCAAAGGGCCCTAGAGAAAGAGGGAACATGAAAGGGCCACAGTTCCCACAGGCCCCTGGGGTCTTAGGTTTCCTGTTTTGGTGCTGTGTTACTAGCAATTAAGATGCAAAGAAAATGTAAAGATGCAGCGAGGACAATGGAGGCCCAGCACTGAACACTGTGTGTGTGTGTGTGTGTGTGTGTTTATCAGGATGTCAACACGGTTAAGCGCTTAATATATAACAAAATATAACGTAATCCTCATAGATTCAAAAATAAGACGTTTCCATGGCAACAGCGAACTAATACGCTCATCATAGCTAGCAGGAAACCAAAGCATCACCGCACGTACATTCTACAGGATACGAGAGGTCGGTTTTGTATAGAGTCAGAAAAAAGAAAGAAATATCTCTCCGCAGGAAAAAAGAAGGAAGATTTGAATCATTAAAGGCTAATAACAAAAGATGGATGTGAGTGACATACTTCAAAGCTTCGCAAGGATTGTTAGGATCGATGTGGTGTGTTTTAACGGAGAGCAAAGGTGTTTGTCGGTGGGCTTTCATCTTGTCCTGGATTCTGTGAGTCGTATTTGTGTGTGTGTGTGTGTGTGTGTGTGAGAGAGAGAGAGAGAGGGGGAGAGAAGGAGAGCGACATTAGAGATGAGGGCCTTGCTATCATTAACCTTCCTCTCTGACCCAGTGCTCTGCCCGGCTGCTGAAGAGGCAGTCCATTTCTCACTACACACTACATCAAAGATAGCTCACACACACACACACACACACAGACAGATTCAGAAGCATTTTCTGAAGATAGATGAACGAATGAGTATATATACGTATTATTATAATTATGCTGTATTTATGATCTAGAATGAATAGAAATGCTGTAGATCCGTCTGTGTCGCAGCTGAAAATGCAGTCGGCTGAAACGCTGTATCCGTTATTTGTTTGTTATACATATAATGCTGAAAATGTGTGTGCCAATGTGTGAGCTACTTCTGCAACATGGAAGTGACCAGTCTCACTTCCCTAAAAAATTTCAAGCCGTTTAAGGAAGATATGTGATTCGAAAATGTGCCATTTTTCAGCGTTATATTGTCTCACTTTAAACAATAATATTTAAAATGCAAATTATTCCTATTTCTTTATGAGTATTGATGCTAAACATGGTGTAAGATTCATATGACCTGTAATAAACTTTTGCTTAAATAGTTTTTTGGTAAAAAAAAAAAAAGCTAATAAAACTGTAGTGTCTGTAACCATGTCAAATTCATGTTGCAATATCTTAAAAATTTTTGCATTTCAGAATAATACACTTTTTCAGGTCTTGTCTTTTCATGTGAAATCTTACAGTTGAGAAAATGACAGTTGAAAGATTTGAATTCAAAAAGGTTCCGGACACTACACACATAAAAGGGCATGAAACTGTATTGAGCAAAGATGTTTCTTTTTATCTGATTTCATACATGACCTCAGGATGCCTCAGAGAACGAGACGTTTAGTTGTTCCTGTTACGAATTTGTATGTCTGAAATATCATAAAATATTCTTCAGAACAGCAGAGAAGATATTTGAGGCATAACATAAACATAAGTGACCACGCCCACTTTAAATCTTAATAAGAAAATAACTCACATTCAGATAAACACACACACACACACACTCAAGCACGAAAACATATACACACATGGCCCCAAGGTCGAGAGGTCATCCCAGTGGCTCAAAGACAAAGAAAAGAGAAAAGAAGCAGCTCTTCGGTGACGGACGGCAACATACGACTAATCACCTCGCGGTTAATCCCCGAAGCGAGAGGGAAGGATGAGCCAATGACAGGCCAGACAAAGGCCCGCACAGAAGGTGTTGGTTTGAAGGGATTATGAGAATGCCGCTCGGTAATCTGCACAGTATTTACAGTACATGTCTCTGTAAACACCCAGCCGTACTGACACCATATGCTGCCTCTGAAACAGAGACGGGGAGACAGAGAGAGAGAGAGAGAGAGAGAGATGAAGAAAGAGGCGGAACAATCCATTAGATCCTGAAAGAGATAGAGAGATAGAAAGGAAAGCAGTTTGTCCGTCCATCCGTCTGTTGGATTATTTAAAGGTTTGGTTCGGTATGACATTCAATTTGATTTTATTAGTATTGCGCTTTTAAAAGATTTACAGAAATAAAAATAAATGTATTTATAAAAAAATCTGTAAAATCATTGTTTCTAGACGTGCAATATTGAGAGGATTGGAAAGATAATAAAGAAATAAGCTCCGCCTCCAAAGCGTGGCTATGTGTAATACCTGATCTCCGGTCAGTGTTCTAGATTTAACACGCAAAGACGTCGGTGTAATAATTTATCTACAGTGAGGCGGTGTCAGGGCTCGACCCGGAGACCTCCTGATCACCTTAACCACCGAGCACCCGCCGGTACAGTACGACACATGACAATAAGAAACGCTTCAGTGTTCACTATTCATGCTCAGAGCCGCCATATTGACCCGACGTCACTTCTGGGTTTACAAGTAGAAATTATGAGACAAGAGGTGTTTTCGTTGTTCGGTGGAAATAATGAGTTGCGAACCTTTAGTCGAATGCGGCATTTTACTCACAACTGCTAATTTTTTTATAACGGTATTATAAACACAGTATTATTGCACTCTGCAGAAATAATTAAACTAATGTTGCTAATTATATTCAATAAAAAAACACTATTATAGTTGACCTTGTAATTTTTTTGTAAATTAACACAGCTAAGTCATTTGATTGAATTAATCAATCATTAATGGTTAAATATAAATAAACAAGCAAACTAATTAATAGGTAGATCTAACAAGCTTACTCTTTGCTCTGAAACTCTGATGGTTCAATAGAAATGTCACTGAAAAAAAGATAAAGGATTAAAACAGGACAGTAATGACGTGGAGTCGAGTCGGCCAGCGGATATCTGGGTCTCTCATATGATTATCAGCGATATCCCACAGAGGTGCGCGTACTGAATTAATGAATAAAAAAGAAAATGAAGCTCTACTCTTCTGCATTCTATCGTGTGAAGCAGTCAGACATCCAGACCAGCTCTCTCTCTCTCTCTCTCTCTCTCTCTGCCAGGAGGAGCGAGAGCGTGTGAGGAGAGGGGACTATTAACAGATGTAGTAGTAATAGCCGAAAGAGCCGAGGCAGAGCCGGAGCCACTGACCTGCCCATTAGCCCACTCCCTTCTCCTAAGCCCTTTCATCGATCACACTGCCACACACCATTGATTTCACAAACCAACCGAAAGCAAAGTACTTATAGCCTCTTGCTCACTCACTCGCTCCTCTCTCTCTCTCTCTCTCTCTCTCTCATTCTCTTTCTGTCTCTCTCCCACAATATATTACTGCAGAAATGAGCGCAAACACGTAGACACACACACACACACACACTCACACACACTCAGAACCAGGTATCAGGTACCAGGTCTGTGCTGTTTCCAACAATATATTTCAAACACACACCTTCAAAATTTTTGTTCTAGCTACATTAAACATGACACAAACAAGCAAACTCGAACATTAAATACAGCTTTAATAAAGTTATACGGTTTGTTTCTGCAGGAAAACTGTGAACAGCTCTGTTTAGAACCCTAACATTTGGAAAAAAAAAGGTCCCAAGAAGAAGCATTTAGCAGGAACTATAATCCCTCCAAAGAACCCATGAGGAACCTTTAATCAAGAGCGTGATTGTTACTCGTTCCTTGGTTTGTTCTTTTGAGGAACGCTTTTCGTCAGCACATTTTGACACCAAGTAATACAAAAAAAGTTCAATCTAGAACCCTAAAGCATCCCTAAATTTGTTTTGTTTTTAGAAAAAACCCTAAAGATACAGAACCTTAGAACAAACTGTTTGTCCCCCTTTAAAGAAGGTGGAAAAGTAGGGAACTATAGCTAAAACCCTTAACCCTTGAGTAATCATGTTCTTCTAAGAGTGTGTACAGGTGACGCTTACATACTGTAAAAATGCATTATGGCATCTAGTGTTATTGAAATAATTATAATAATGAAATCCAGAACCCAAAAACAGTCCTTTGGTTTGTTTCTCCAGAGGAACGGTTAAAGATTTAAGATAAAACCGAACTACAGAGAATTTCCCTATCACAGGATTAAAGATCGAGACAAAAACATTAACCTTTAACCTTTAAGTATCCAAAGAACAGTTAAGGAACCTTAAGTTAGAGAACCCCTGGTGTGCTCTTTTTATTAGACTGCAAAACACATTTAAGGGTAAAATCTAGAACTTAAAAAGATACTCTAGGTTGGAACCTCAGGGGAACTGTGAACGATTCAACATCGAACCGTACATCAGGTCCATGTGATGGCGAGTACGGTCCACTACGAGGGACAAAATTAAAAACAGTCTAGGGACCCACACTAAACCTTACTTGTAAGTGTGTACAAAGAACCCCCAACTGATTGGATATCAGTATGAATTTGAACATTATCAAATTATTGCATATGAATAAAGCACCAGAAGAGCTACAAACTGTGGCTCCGCCCCTAACTCTGACTTTACCCTGCAGAACTTTTCTCAAAATTGTGGAACTGGGTCGCCACAAAGACAATCAGAAGCAAACAGACGGGTCACGCGGATCGAGCGCACGCCTCGTCTCCATCCCGCTCAGCATTCAAATGAATTCCACCTTTTCTGTCCTACACACAATAAAGAACCAACACAAACAGACCTCTGCTCGTTAGCCGACGTGCTAATCGGTACCTGTCACTGAGAAAGCTCTCAGAAACACAGTCGCTGTCTCCCGATAAACAAAGCCGGGCCTGCTCCGGGACGCTCCAGCTGTTTTGATGGAGCCAGTTAGCGCTGCGTCGAAACTCGGCAGACGATAACTCAGGGTAATTAGCCTCCAGCGTTCTCACCTCGCACGCTAATCAGCGAGACGGAATGTTCCTCAAAATCCGTCTGCTCCTGTCATTAGCGTCCCAGCCCGGAGGATCCTAATGGATATTTTACAGCGTGAGCGATGAGCGCTCGGAGACAGGAGGACAGGCGGAGCACAGCCGAGTCTACGGAGAGCTGGATAAGAGCGTCCAGAGGTGAGAACCACTCCAGTCACACTCCTCTGTCGAGAACAGAAGGACTGATGTGACAGGGACAACAGAAATCAAGAAGTCGCCACACTGAGGACGGACTAATACACTCCATCCATCCAATCATCTATTCACCAGTCTGTCTGTTTAGCACATGTCTGTCCATCTAATCATCCATCCATTCATCTATTCATCTTTTCACCTGTCTGCTGATCACATATCTGTTCGTCTGCACATCCAGACGTACATACATCTATCCATCAACTCATCCAATTATTTGCCTGTATGTCTGATTACCATATATCCATTTGTAACTGTCCATCCATCCATCCATCCAAATATCTATCTATCTATCTATCTATCTATCTATCTATCTATCTATCTATCTGTCTGTCTGTCTGTCTGTCTGCCCAACTTATCATAAAGCACATTCTGGTGATTTTCTTTTTCTTCCTAAGAGCCAAAAAAAAAAAAAAAAAAAAATCTCAACTAAAAATCGAAGGCACTCCTAATCAGAGCGAAGCTCTCGAGCAGCCTGAGAGCCCTGGGAGTGACGCCTTCATCCTTCATCAGTGTCTGTATTTCAATCTCTTCCTCCTAAAGATGTATGTGTGTTGGGGGTAGGATGGGGTGATTACTGAAAATCACTGCATTATGCCAAATATAAAAACTGCATTATGACAAACAGCGTTATGTCATTTATTAAATCAGTTTGGGGGAAAAAAAATTAAAGCATAAAACCAAAAAAGAAAGAAGAGTGCACGGGCTGTATAGGGAGTGACTTTTACAAAACTGATTCGTCATGAAGGCTAGCCACAGATACACAAAGTGAAAAGTTCCTACAAAGGAAAAATAACAATAGGATCTGTAACACATTTTTTTTTTAAATAATATGTTTCTGTTTTAGTTAAATTTGACATTTTTTTCCACTTTCTTTTATGGTCTCCCTTTTCAGCAGTGCTCACTACATAGGGTATAACATGTGATCTCTACATTTTACCAATCTCTTACCAATCTCGTCATTCTCTCTACATTGATAATATCAAAGTGGCATCTTTTGTACTGTATATACTGTATTTTAACACGCTACATGATTCATGACTCGCTCCAAGCCATTTCTACATGTTTGGGCCATCAAAGGAATTCCTGGGAGGCCAGCGTTTTTAGACATGAAGCAAAAAAAAAAACTGGGATAAATGATTTTGAGAGAAATAGAATGTGTTCTGTTATTCTGAACAATCAAAAGTCCCGGTTTGACTCGAACGACTGTCCACGATCAGAATACAAACAGTATTTAGACAGTGTATTTAACGTAGTGTGTGTTATGTACTGTGTACTTGGCAGTGGTGACGGCTGTCTAAAATAAGTGAAATATCACTGTTCTTTAAACATCTGCACAGTCCCATCGCTCTCTTTCCTCTCCATCCATCCTCCCCTTCTTCCTGCTTATAACCCCATACACTCAGCTTTATGTGAGGGATTTCAGCATCTGCTGCTAAGCATTAAAACCTCATCACTGTCAGAAAACAAGGCAATAAAATCTGACACGCAAATCATGCGAACACAAATCCTTCACCAGCACGCTCTAGTTTTCAAACATCTCCATCACTGGCTTTATTGGGAGCGTTACGGTTTTGCTTTCATTGCTGCAAATCGGCCTTAAAGACGAGAACCGGTCTCACATTTATTGGTGACAGAAAGAAATAAGCATTTCGTAATTTATATAGTCATCGTTTCATACTTGTAGTAGATAAAAACGAGAGCGTAAATGCTGCAGCGTTGTTTATATAATCGTTTTTTGACAGACGTATAATTGTCTCATATTGTCGTATTGTATTTCCTATAACAGCAGAGATACATAAATAGTTACCATAGCAACAGCTCATTCATGTGGAGTTTTCTATACGGAGATGTTTAACATTTATGGAAGGAGTCTCCAGTGTCAGAGGTAAAGCTGCATCGTTAAGTTTCCCAGCATCAAGAGTTGATACGTGGTTTAAATTCTTCACAGCTTGTGTGTGTGTGTGTGTGTGTGTGTGTGTGGTTTTTCTTGTTAACTTTAAAAGTGAGAAAACGCGAGACTGGTGAGAAAACGATGTTCATAAGTGATATCACGTACTTGTTTAGTGGATGTTTCACAACATTAAAGGTCACATATTTTACAACTAGTTAACAACACAAGTCTCAGAGCGCCCTCAAAGTGTGTGTGCATGTATGTGTGTGTGTGTGTGTGTGTGTGTGTGTGTTAATGCTGCAGCTAAAATGATGCAACTAAAGCATTTTTCCCATACAGTACATTAAAAAATTCCTTTTGAGGAACACTCCTCCCTCAGTGTTTATGCAAACGAGTTAGTCCAGAGAACAATCCGGGGGAGGGGTTTCTTCTTATATGAGGTCACATTAGGGGGGAATCTAATTGGTTATGCTTGTTTAGGATCCAGGCAGTACAAAAATAGAAGAAAAAAAAAAACAAATATCAGGGAATGTTTTTATGGTCGGTGCACACAGACACACATGCACACACACACACACACACACACACACACATACATGCACACACACTGGAGACCGATTTAAGTGTCTAAAAATGACTAAAAATTCAATTTTGCATTATAACAAAGAGCAAAGCAACCAAGTAATTTCCGATTTTTGTTGCTAACAGCGCCACGATTCTCAGACTAGATGGAACGATCAGTCAGAGTTTAAAGTTTGTGCAGTCTCAGGTTAAACGGCACACAGCGATGCAGACACACAATAGCTACAGTACGAGCGTGTACTTGTATTGTGCGTAAAACACTAATGGCAGGGTAAAAATGTCTCTAATCCTCCCGCGCACCTCCCTCACTCCTCCCCCAGAACAGATGGCAGGCCGGAGCGAGAGAGCGGCCTCGGCCAATGCAATTATTGTTCTAATTATGACTTACCACTTAACTGCACAATCGCCAGGAACATGGTTAATCACTCGAATAAAGGCGATTAAGCGGGTTATGCAAACCGAAATAAAATATTTAAAAAGAAAATGCCATAATTGCAGGGCCACGCCTTTGTCCTCGTCTTTCTGGATGAAAAAGGAAAGGAAGACAGGAAAGGCAAAGGTAGAAAGAAAAGCTCAGGATGAGAGACAGGGAGAGAGAGAGCGACAGGGGGGAAAAAGTGCAAGAGAGGAAATCATGACAGACTGAACGCCAAAGTGGCCTCTTGGTTGATAAGCCTCTTAATGGAGGAGGGCAGAGAGAGAAAGAGAGAGAGAAAGAGAGATGTTAAAAACCCCGGCGAGTTCAAGCCCACGCTAATGGACTAATCACATTGATTTCCATTTAGCCGCCGTCTCCTGTGTTATTTATCGTGTTTAACAAAACCACCCATGACTCTCTTCCCTCCTCAGCCTCTCCCCGTCGCTGTGTTTAACCAGCACTGACATGTTGTCCTCTCTCTCTCTCTCTCTCCCTCCTTTTCCTTAAAGGCTGCCGAAACACTAAAACGCATTTAAACCCTTTCATGCTTTCAGTCTCGTGATGCTCTCAACGTATCATCAGTCATTGTTTTGGCAGAACACCATGCCTTTACATCAACACACACACACACATTTCGTGAAGAGCAATTGTGCATTATGCATTCATTCAGAAAACTGTATTCAACACATAATATGATTCTGACCCATTGTGAAAATCAAAGGATGTCTAAAGGAATTTGTCGAATTAATGCAATTTTAAAACCACAACTTTTACACTTTCCATATAAAAAGGCGATACAATGATTTAAACGTGAGCAAATGTCGTGAATTTTTTTTTTTGAATAACGGATTTTAAAGGAATAGTTCAGATGCTTTCAACTCAAAATTGTCAAAGTGTGGTCTTTTGGTATCTTCCAAAGTTATGGTGTATACCATTTAAAAGACTGAAAGATACCAACTCACTTTAGCTCGGTTGGACTGAAGAAGCTTCTTAAGTCTGTGTTCCAGACAGTTGTGTGCTTCTAACTGTGCGCTGGAGAAGAACCACGTACGGGTGTGATGGTCAGGTGTGCTTTTGGCCATATGGTGCACATTACTTTACATCTCTATAATGACTTACTGCTTTAACCCCATGAAGGTTATTATAATGGTCTTGGCTACAAATGTTCATAAAATAAGGCAAATGAATAAAACTTTCTGTCTTACAAGCAGCTGTTTTGTGAGGTCATGTCCTCCTGCCCTAATCTATTTAAATGCAAATGCAAATCCAAAAGAAATAAGTCAGTCAAATGTAAAACCGGCCACTGTATAGACCATTAAAATGTCATTCAAGTAGAAGACAAACTCCAAAAGTTACAAAACTTTCCTGTTTTTGGAAAATAGCATACCGTAGGACAACACTGAGGAGGTTTGGTGCCTCATCCAGGATGCTGATAAAAAAGGAGAAGAAACTGTCAGAAAAGACTCTTCAAAAAGATGAGGAAGACACCAACAAGGAGATTGTTCTTTATGAAGATCCTACCGAGGACAATTGTACTGATGAGTGTGTGTCTCCCTAAGTCAGACATCCAGTGTCTCAGAGTTTTCTTTTAATCATGATGGCGTCCTTGGTTCTGGAGCTGATGGTGGCATGGTGGTGTAGTGGTTAGCACTGCAGTCTCGCACCTCCAGAGTTGAGGGTTCAAGCCCCTTCCCCCCGTGCCTAATGGGTTTCCTTTGGGTACTCCAGTTTCCTCCCACAGTCCAAAGACATGCAGATTAATTAACTGGCATTTCCAAACTGCCCATAGTCTGGCCCTTTGATAGACTGGCACCATGTCCTAGGTGTACCTAGGGTGGTCCCAGTGCCCTGAGTCCCCTAAGATTAAGGACCTGTCAAAGGGACACGTGAAGAGTCAGTTCTCAAATGTGTTGGAAGCAGAAAAAATGGGCAAAGATCCAAAAAAAGCAGGTCTCAGGCAGTGGTTAGTCCCAAGTGGTCCAAGAAAGGACAACCCGTGAATGGAGACAGGGTGATGGGCACTGACCTGCAAAATGGATCAGGAATGGTTTGAGGAACATGACAAGGTCAAGTGTCCATAGGATTTGCTGGATGAACAAGTCCAGTCCATGGACTTCAAAGGTCTGCTGCTAACAACTGCTGGCCCGATGGATCAAAGCTGTTTAGATAGTCACAAGGGGGAGCTCCACAATATAAGCAAAGTGATTTTATTGTTACGGTCTATGGTCTATTGTGAGCTCAAAAGCTGCATTAGTGTGGCCATCACGTCTGCGCCTTGCTTATCACAAGACTCCATCTTGTCCTCTCTGTGAAAATTAGCATTAGTCCCTTTCGACATCCACAGATACAGCACAAAGAAAGCCGCAGTGGAGGAGAGGAGGAAAAGATGTCAGACGCAGCGTAGGGAAAGAATGGAAAGCAATCGCGATACATTAAATACTTGCTCGAAAAATGAAATTCAATAAGGCTCCTTCCTTTTCTTTCCTTTCAAAGCGTTTCGGCGCTCAAGAGGCACCACGCGGTGACGGACAGTAAAAATCCGCCTCTAATGAACCGGGGCCTCTGCCCTCCGCCTGCCTGTCACTGCAACAATAAACCGGGGCTTCCTGAAACATCCAGGGGTTCATCTGTATTCTTTAACAATCATAACTCATGCATGTGTGAGCAAGAAGTGCCTAAACACTTATAATGGCTTCTGGGATATTAGAAACCATTCGGGGAGGAAAGATGTGGATAAGAGAGAAAATATTTTATCCTTGGAGTTTATTCTGGTGCAATTAGTACTGAATTGTAGCTGAAAACAAAGCAAACTAAAAAAAAGAGAATCTGACGAAGTGATAATAACGAAGTGGAAATAAGAAACATTCTGTTTCTCCTTAAAAACTACTTAGTTTGACATTTCTAGCGCCATAAAATGACTAGAACGGTCCTCGTCCTAGCCTCTGCACCTTATCTTCATTAACCATGCAACAATCTATGGATGTGTATGATTATGCAAATTAAGAGGCGCCCCCTTTTGTGCATTTGCATCCCGCGTAGTTGATCAATTTTTACCCTTGACTTGCTTTGTTGTATTTTCGTGGAGTTATTTAAGACATGGCAAAATTCCAAATTGTAAACAGTTACCATAACAACCACAATCACTCGTGAAAACTGTCCACGTTAGACACTACGTCTGCTGATAACTTTCGCATATCATAACTGAGAAGTTCTTGGAAGCATTAGAATAATTTGATGACATCACACAATCATTTGTAACCCCGCCTCCAAATCAGTTTTATACATTCTAATGTAATAACATCGACCATCAAAGACCATCAACTGTCCCTAATTCTTGTATTTATTACTACTACAGGTTTATTCTGTATACTATAAGAGTGGAGAAAGATTCAGAAGCTATAATAACGTTATAAGCAATAAAAGATGATTTATTGCATTATAATGATTTAAAAAAAAAGTTTAGAGTAAACAAACCCTAAAGCAACCATGATTACAGTATGTTTATCCCTAGGTCAACTAGTGGAACAGATTAGCACGATGATTCTGACGCTAAACGTTCCCAGGTTCACGACTTCACCAGATCGTTGTCTCAGGTTGTTGAGGCAATTCGAATGAATTTGTGACATCACAAACCAAGCTGACATATAACCCCGCCCCATGAATGACAGCGAAAGTGATTCATCTATTTATCTTTCTATAGATACACTCTAGTACAGCTAGAGTCTTTATATAAGTCCATATAATCGACGATACGAGAAGAGGTTTTTTTTCTACCGCATGTCACGATCTGGGTGTATTGGCAGGTGTTGAACGCCGTGGGCGGAAGGAGCAGGCATAGAGGCAGAGGGGTGGTGTAATCAAAAAAGAGTCTTTTTAATAATAATTAAACAAGATATAAATAAAGATACAAACAAAGAAACAAACAAACTTAAACGATACTTAACTTTGTGCTGACAGGGGCTCTCTGGTAAGACACAGACAGGGCAAGACACATAACACGCCCTGCGGCGAGACACATAACACGCCCTGCGGCGAGACACATAACACGCCCTGCGGCGAGACACATAACACGCCCTGCGGCGAGACACATAACACGCCCTGCGGCGAGACACATAACACGCCCTGCGGCGAGACACATAACACGCCCTGCGGCGAGACACATAACAGGGGGACAAACACAACAGGACATAAACGAGGTGTGGAGCTGAAACGAGACACTATGGAGAACGGGAGACACTAGAGACACTGGAGACACTGGAGACACTAGAGAGGACAGGAGACACGAGAAAAGACGAGACGAGAGACCAAGAGAGGGACAGGACAAGGGCTAAAGACATGGCAATCAGCTAGGCATGGCTTCTAGCTAAACATGGTTAAGCATTGCTTAACCATGGCAGTTAGCTACACATACACCTAGCTAAGCATGTCTTCAGCCCCAACATGCACTAAGCTATACTTACCTACTAGCTTAAACACACTAGGGAATAGGGGCACAGAAACACAGACAAAGACTACCCAGTGGCTAGGCGAGGCAGCCCTCCAAGGCTAAGCGAGGCAGCACTCACAAGCTAGTCGTTACTCCAAAGCCCGGAGGGACCGCACTCTAAACCTAGGCACACTGGGACGCTCGGGGGAGAGGAAACACAGACAAGGGATACCCAGTGGCTAGGCTAGGGGGCCCTCACAGGCTAGGCTAGGGGACCATCAAAGGCTAGGCTAGGGGACCATCATATGCTAGGCTAGGGGACCATCATAGGCTAGGCTAGGGGACCATCCAAGGCTAGGCTAGGGGACCATCATAGGCTAGGCTAGGGGACCATCATAGGCTAAGCTAGGGGACCAGCAAAGGCTAGGCTCAGGACACATCAAAGGCTAGGCTGAGGACACATCAAAGGCTAGGCTCAGGACACATCAAAGGCTAGGTTCAGGAAACATCAAAGGCTAGGCTGAGGACACATCAAAGGCTAGGCTAGGGGACACCTAAAGGCTAGGCTCACTGGGCAACTCGGGGGAGAGGAAACACAGGATAGCTAGAGACACAACGGGGTTATGGCTAGAAGCATGCTAGTTACTGTAACACCATATAGATCTTAGCTAAGCACGCTCCTAGCCACACACACACCTAACTACTTACCTGCTCTAGCTAACCACAAGAACACAGGAGGACAGGACTGAATCAGCTCCACTAACACAGACACACAAAACATACACAGAGACATTGCCGGTAAAAGAGCCCAAGTCAACACAACTAAAATCAAAACACAAACTAAACATATAACTAAACAGAACAAAAAGCCCACACATGTGACAGTGGTAATACCCAAAAAATGCTCGACCCAGTTTCCCAGTTTAAACAGCTATTTATAGATTAATTGATGGCTACCTCGGTTCAGGTGTGCACTGCATCACCTGACCGAGGTGCCTGCTGGGAAACTGAGTCGGCCAACAAAAACTACAAAATAAAAACAGTGACCTCTAGTGGAGGACCCTTACAGTACCCCCCCCCTTAAACCGCTCCTCCGGAGCGCTATTGGTGGTCCCAAGGCACTTCCCTGGTGTCCCTTCACCCGATGGGCTAGCTCCCGTAGTCAACTGTGTGGCGGAGGCAGCACCGGATCGCTGTTGTAGGCCGGGCGGAGGGGGCAGCACTGTATTGCTCTGAGAAGTAGAGCCCCTGAAGACAGTGCTGTGTTGTCCCCCAATCCGGGCGGCCGATGCAGTACTGGCTTTTCCTCCGCCGTGCAGTGGTGGGTGCCCGACCTCGAAGCCGGGTGCTGGACGCTGTGCTGGGGTGTTGCTCCGAAGGCGGCGAGCCTTGAATAAGGGCTACTGGACGAAGGTGGGGACCTCCACATGAGGCCTGCTGGTGTTGCTGGGACCTCCCCGTGAGGCGCACGACGACGCTGCAGCCGGGACCTCCACGTGAGGCGCACCACGACGCTGCAGCCGGGACCTCCCCGTGAGGCGCTCGACGACGCTGCAGCCGGGACCTCCCCGTGAGGCGCTCGACGACGCTGCAGCCGGGACCTCCACGTGAGGCGCACCACGACGCTGCAGCCGGGACCTCCACGTGAGGCGCACCACGACGCTGCAGCCGGGACCTCCACGTGAGGCGCACCACGACGCTGCAGCCGGGACCTCCCCGTGAGGCGCTCGACGACGCTGCAGCCGGGACCTCCCCGTGAGGCGCTCGACGACGCTGCAGCCGGGACCTCCCCGTGAGGCGCTCGACGACGCTGCAGCCGGGACCTCCCCGTGAGGCGCACCACGACGCTGCAGCCGGGACCTCCCCGTGAGGCGCACCACGACGCTGCAGCCGGGACCTCCCCGTGAGGCGCACCACGACGCTGCAGCCGGGACCTCCCCGTGAGGCGCACCACGACGCTGCAGCCGGGACCTCCCCGTGAGGCGCTCGACGACGCTGCAGCCGGGACCTCCACGTGAGGCCGAAAGGTGCTGCAGCTGTGGCCTCCACGTGAGGCTGAGGGGTCTAAAGTCCCAGCCCCCTCTGCTATGCCTTGAAGGGTCGAGCATTCTGTCACGATCTGGGTGTATTGGCAGGTGTTGAACGCCGTGGGCGGAAGGAGCAGGCATAGAGGCAGAGGGGTGGTGTAATCAAAAAAGAGTCTTTTTAATAATAATTAAACAAGATATAAATAAAGATACAAACAAAGAAACAAACAAACTTAAACGATACTTAACTTTGTGCTGACAGGGGCTCTCTGGTAAGACACAGACAGGGCAAGACACATAACACGCCCTGCGGCGAGACACATAACACGCCCTGCGGCGAGACACATAACACGCCCTGCGGCGAGACACATAACACGCCCTGCGGCGAGACACATAACACGCCCTGCGGCGAGACACATAACACGCCCTGCGGCGAGACACATAACACGCCCTGCGGCGAGACACATAACACGCCCTGCGGCGAGACACATAACAGGGGGACAAACACAACAGGACATAAACGAGGTGTGGAGCTGAAACGAGACACTATGGAGAACGGGAGACACTAGAGACACTGGAGACACTGGAGACACTAGAGAGGACAGGAGACACGAGAAAAGACGAGACGAGAGACCAAGAGAGGGACAGGACAAGGGCTAAAGACATGGCAATCAGCTAGGCATGGCTTCTAGCTAAACATGGTTAAGCATTGCTTAACCATGGCAGTTAGCTACACATACACCTAGCTAAGCATGTCTTCAGCCCCAACATGCACTAAGCTATACTTACCTACTAGCTTAAACACACTAGGGAATAGGGGCACAGAAACACAGACAAAGACTACCCAGTGGCTAGGCGAGGCAGCCCTCCAAGGCTAAGCGAGGCAGCACTCACAAGCTAGTCGTTACTCCAAAGCCCGGAGGGACCGCACTCTAAACCTAGGCACACTGGGACGCTCGGGGGAGAGGAAACACAGACAAGGGATACCCAGTGGCTAGGCTAGGGGGCCCTCACAGGCTAGGCTAGGGGACCATCAAAGGCTAGGCTAGGGGACCATCATATGCTAGGCTAGGGGACCATCATAGGCTAGGCTAGGGGACCATCCAAGGCTAGGCTAGGGGACCATCATAGGCTAGGCTAGGGGACCATCATAGGCTAAGCTAGGGGACCAGCAAAGGCTAGGCTCAGGACACATCAAAGGCTAGGCTGAGGACACATCAAAGGCTAGGCTCAGGACACATCAAAGGCTAGGTTCAGGAAACATCAAAGGCTAGGCTGAGGACACATCAAAGGCTAGGCTAGGGGACACCTAAAGGCTAGGCTCACTGGGCAACTCGGGGGAGAGGAAACACAGGATAGCTAGAGACACAACGGGGTTATGGCTAGAAGCATGCTAGTTACTGTAACACCATATAGATCTTAGCTAAGCACGCTCCTAGCCACACACACACCTAACTACTTACCTGCTCTAGCTAACCACAAGAACACAGGAGGACAGGACTGAATCAGCTCCACTAACACAGACACACAAAACATACACAGAGACATTGCCGGTAAAAGAGCCCAAGTCAACACAACTAAAATCAAAACACAAACTAAACATATAACTAAACAGAACAAAAAGCCCACACATGTGACAGTGGTAATACCCAAAAAATGCTCGACCCAGTTTCCCAGTTTAAACAGCTATTTATAGATTAATTGATGGCTACCTCGGTTCAGGTGTGCACTGCATCACCTGACCGAGGTGCCTGCTGGGAAACTGAGTCGGCCAACAAAAACTACAAAATAAAAACAGTGACCTCTAGTGGAGGACCCTTACACCGCAGGTTTATTTGGAAGCTATAATGAATTATTGCTCCCTGTAATGACTCTGCAATAACCACAAATCTAAAAAAAAAAAAAAAATGCATCCTTGCTTTGTTCTAGGATGAAAAACAGGGTTCGGTCACCATTTCCAAGCGCGCTAACGTTGTCTCATATCACCACTGTGCAGAACGTTCTCATCACGTTTTGGGCCTGGTGGCTGGCAGGGAGCTCTGGTGTCTTCTCTGTGTGCTGAATCTCACTATCTGGTTCACTCTCTCTCACTCTCTCTCTCACACACACACACACCGAGTTGGCTATGTGCTGGTTGCTAATGACGGGCTGTTCAGATTGACCCCTGACCCCTGCACACTGCACAGCGCACTGGTTTTTCCCTGTAGGCACAAGGGTTAATGAATAACAGTGATCAAGGAAGGCAATCAACCCTGTATCCCTGCTCGGTGCAATCACCAGAGTGTGTGTGTGTGTGTGTGTGTGTGTGTGACAGCGAGAGAGAGAGAGAAAGAGAGAGAGAGATGGAACGGATGATTTGGCTGATATCTATTACAACCCAAATAAAGGAAAGTGTTTGCTTATCCAAACGCCTGGTTTGAGAGTGGAGAGCTTTTTTTTTTTCATCCAAAGGACTCATATTGTACTCCACTTGATATTAGCACACACACACACACACACACGCACACACATAAACACACTCACTACTTTACTTTTACAACCCGAGCACACGAGGTAGCTCATCTCAGCGGAGCTGTGAAGTGTGTGTAACGCAGATGGCGCGTGTGGGGCGGAGGAGACGAGTGTGAGGTCTCACCTTGGGGGGAGGAGATATTAACTCTGGCAAATTTTTACTGCCTGAATTTCCCTTTTACAGCTATTAACATCTGCTATCTGCACGGAAGCTGCCATCTCTCTCATGCAGAGCCCGAGTCATAAAAGCTTCTCTGCTGATTGCAGGAGACTGACAAGAGAGCATCAAGGCCAACAGCAAAAAGAAAAAAAAAGAAAAGAAAAGAAGAAAAAAACACGCTGCCAATCCTGACACCAGTGTTCAAACAAGCAAAGAAGAAAAAAAAAAAACGCTGGATGAAAATTGGAACAATTCTAGGAAGAAATGCAAGCGAGGCTTCACAAGGCTGAAGTGTGTGCACTGTGTTCATGCCTTTAAAAAGACTAAATAAAAGAGAAAACGCGACAAAGACGCCTTATTACGATAAACGGCAATATACAATTTATTATAAATCCAAGTGTTTTTATTTATACGTTTTGTAAATGATATGCGAAATATAATATACTAAAATACTAGGAGGCTCCTAAACTAGTAGATTCTTTACCCACATAATTGTTCATCACTTTATCATAACACTGTGACCTTTATGACCTTAAAACATGATGGATCAGACCTCATTCTAATGGGGCAGATGAGTGTTTTTGTTAATATCATTAAAAAATTAAGCTTATGACATTTAAAATTTACAATTTAATACACAATTTTAAATTCAGTATTTCTGTATTAAACAAAAAAGATTTAGGGGCGGAGCTACGAATAGGTCTAAGGCACGGTCTGATATACAAATTTCCCCAGGTGCCTTTCTAACGTCAAAACCAACATGGTTTAGCCAGCTATAATTTTCAGTATTAGGGATGAACAAAGTGACTGTCACTGTCATTTTAAAAGCTTCCTAAAGGTCCCATATTATATTAATTAAACTTTAACAAGTTAACACAGGTTTAAGAGTGTGTGTTAATACTCCAGTTAAAATCCTACTAAAACGCTTTTTTTTATGCCTTAAACTCTCTCTGTTTCACTCCTTTTCCAAACGCACCATTTCAATGTTTATGTAAATTAGTTTCTGCTAAGCCACGTTTAAAAACAGTTTATTCATTTACATAATTTTCATAATATTCGTCCACATTTTAAAATTTAAACGGTTAAATGCTGAGCATAGTCATTATTTTCCTGGGAAAGACAGCAGGGTGTAAGTTCGTCACCGGTTCTCCAGGAGAGCCACAGATCAGTCAGAACAAACCCAGACTGACAGGGGCATGATGAGGGCCGCTGGCCTTTGGCTCTCCCCGTACCGAGCCACCATCCAACCAACACACACGGCCCAGAATGCCCAGCAGCCAGCTACACAACAACATCTGCTCATTCGGATGGCACCAGCAGGGTGCTGCCCGCTCCACAGCACGCCTGGCACACAGAACTCACAGAACGGACAGGTGGCTCAGCCAATCAGCGGCTCAGAACCAGCTGAACCCGAGCTTGTGTCTTCTTCTCCTGCTCGGCTTCAGTGAACCACAGCAATCTCGTTCTGTCTCCTGGCTCTCGCTATGTGCCATCTGGATAAAGGGGGGGAGGGATGAGCAGGCGCGGCCTGGTCTTGGTGCCACCCCGTACCCGCTTAAATTAATTTTGATGGTATAGTGTTTAGAAGAAAACGCAAGAGACATATATGTAGATTTTGATCACAATGAGGAAATAAAGGAACCAGACTCAAAAGGGAACATGTCTGTTTCATGTAGTGCTATAATAAATAATTACGGTACAGTTTATAGGTGTAGAAGAATAAAGACAAGCTAAGTGAGTGTGATGATGAAGTTCAAGATGATCATGCTGTCTATGATCAGAACAGGTCTATAGAATCCAAACGAAATGATTCACTGAAGCCTAGAGATATTTTTGGAAAGTGATTTTTGGAAATTTTGTAATGTCGATACACTGCTAATACACACAGGATAGAGTTAAACACACTACGCCCGAAAGGACCTAGCGAAGAACACTCAGCTCAAACATTAAGCAGCGCTAACGTTACATTTACTGTGCACCGATGATCACGTTAAGATCCTGGAGTCAAAAGAGATTGACGGGGCAAATGTTCGTGTAGAGATATTTCTGTAATTTAATCCATACTTATTCAATTGAAGCTAAATTTACTTCCCCGTCAGCAGGAACACGCGATTGCACCTCTTCTTCTCGCCGTGTTTGTTTGTAACACAGGGAAACTGAACGGAGCATGGTGAGAAGAGAAGTGGGAGAGCAGAGTACAAAAGCCAATTAGCAGCTCATTAGTACCAAAGCAGTTCAATCCAATTAAACACTGCCTCTTTTGTTTGCTTTTATTTCCTTTTTTTGTCTTTGGCCCCCAAGATTTAACACTTTCATGCTGTTTTTTTTTTATTTTTTATTTTTTTTACCAAAATGATTTTTTTCTCCCTCCCATATCACTTGTCGGTGAAGAAGACAAATAGCGCGGGTGTTTGGCAAGTGTTTATTTTCGTCTCGGGCAGCACAAGAGTTCAATAGCAGTCACCTCGCTTTCTCGCCGAGCCCTGCGAGTGTGCCCACAGTTGTCTGCTGCACTTAGCTTCTTCGTTAATATTACAGGCCTTCAGAGAGATGCACTGCTGAGAGGATCCGTAACCTCTGAACTGTTCCACCGCACAGAAAACAAGCTCTCTCTCTCTCTCTCTCTGTGTCTCATACACATATACACACATACATACACACACACAGTAACACAGAGAGAGAGAGAGAGAGAGATGCACAGCAACGCAAATAAGGACTCCCACACAGAAAATGGTGCGCATGCCTGGACCACTGAAGCTTCTTAATGCACGAAATTGAAGCCATCACTAATTAGGCTGCTGAAACAGGCATGAGAATGTCTGAAAAAACATGGGTCAATTTATTGCAGATTTCTACTACTATTCTAGTACTACGACCTAGAGGTCGTAGTACTAGAAGTACCGTAGTACCATACCAAAGGACACTGGTGGCTCAGTGGTAGGTGTTTCGCCTGCCATGCGGAAGGCCCGGGTTCGATTCCCAGCCACTGGATGCAGTGCCGGTCCCAAGCCCGGATAAAATGGGAGGGTTGCGTCAGGAAGGGCATCCGATGTAAAACCTGTGCCAAGTTGTAGTGCGGACTGGGTATTCCGCTGCGGCGACCCCTTGCCGGGGGCAGCCGAAGGACCAACAACATTAAACCAAAATATTGTTTGTGCAGGTAGTTCCATCAAAGATCACAGGCCTTTATGTCACAGTATGATATTATAATACACACAGGAAGTCCTTTTAAAGGCGTGTCACACGTAGGCATCATCATCATCAACATTTATGTCATACTGTGCGTGTGTCACAGGCGATCCTTACAGACTGTAAGAGTAGGTCTACCTACCTATACCATGAGTGAATGAAACTCCAGGATCAGACTGCGATGCGTCTGCAGCGACAGCATATACGGAGGCAGAAGTGCTGGTAGCATCCAGGCGTCAGTAAACACTCAACACTATTAACGCCAGGCACTCTTCTTGGTTAAAGCTGCGATTTTGCATAGCTTTTTTCACCTTTATATTCCCCATATCTCAGAGGAATAACAGTGGAAATAAAATCACTATTAGAAGCATTACACTCAGAATCCTATTTACATTTACATCTAACCAGTCAGGATTAGTATTAGTGAGATTATTAATACGAATATTAATACTAACCGGTCTTACTAATACTCTAGTAAGTATTTAGTACTCACTAATCCTGGCTGGTTGGTGTTAGTAAGGCAGATTATTTATGATGATATTGTTAGGTTTTGTCATGAATATAATTTGAAAATCCTTTCACATTAGCTTATTTTAACTAGCGGACTATGGTGGTAAACACTTAAGATTTTGCCTCTGTACAAACTTCTAAATCGCATCAGGTTTGCTGATGGCTAGGTTTAGCATTAAAAAGTTCCAGTATTTATAAATGTGAAATGTAGCTACATCTTGTCATATTTGTTTATTTTTAGCTAATTGGCTAAAGTTAGCTAACTAGCTAAAGATGAATAAATATTAAATACAATTCTGTCAGTGTAGAGCAAATATAAGATAGAGTTACCTCTAAAGATTTTGAATATTTATGAATGTAAAAAATTCCTGTCAGGTTAGCTTGTGTTAGCTAGCTGGCCAGTGTTAACTCTAGAGATTTTTTACTTTTCATGAATTTTCTGGCTTGTGTTTGGAATTTTTTTTTGTATTAATCAATGTGACTAGAACATTCTGTCAGATTAGCTAATATATTTTATCGAGTTAGGTTTAGTACTAAAGATTCTAAGTATTCATGAAGCTGATGTCTGATTAGCTCATTACAGCTAGCAGCTAGCAGTGTTAGCGCCATGGATTTTTGAGGTGTTTAATGGCTTAAAAATCCTGTCCGGTTTGCTCATTTTAGCTAACAGAGATAATTGTTCGTTTTTAGGAATGTTTTCACTTTATATACGACAAAAAAAAAAAATCCATTGTAGTTCTCTGACTCCTTTAATAAATATTTCACTCTCATAAAAAAACACTGTCATATTGCATATTTGTTACAACAAATGATAAAGTGTTTTATTTTTCAGTCATGTATAAAAATGCACACAAAGGTTGGCATTTTAATCCACTCGTAGACCAGACTATTGCGTTTCTTTCCTATTGACACTTCCTCAAGCTTCCTTATTACCCATGCTAGCTGGCTACAGTAATTCATCTCGCAGACTAGCTAGCCACAGAATTGCAAAGAGAATTCATTAAATGTCATTGTATAATCCTCAGTCTAAAAAGGGGGGATGATGATATATAATTATCCTTCCTGAAATCAAGCTCTTTATTAGCCTGTGATGATGTCAGGAGAATTATGAGAATAAAAAAATAGTAAAGAGCGAAAACTCAGTAACTGAGTCGAGTGCTTTGTTAAATTAAAAGTGCAGCATGGCTAACCCTGATCTGAAGAAAAAGAGAAGAATGCTGCGAGGTTCAAAGGGTGTGAGTGTGAGACCCAGAAAGAAGAACAAGGGAAGAAAAGGGGGGGAAAGAAACCTGAAGAGAGGCTTCTTGCTGTGTTTGCGTTCCTCCCCACTGGCTGAGAGCAAAGCCAGTGGGTCAATAAAGAATGCAGGGGGTGATGGTGGGAAAAAAAAAAAAGTGGTGTTAAAAATTAAGTCTGGAAGAGGGGCGGAGCCTCTCCTGGCACGAGTTTGCTTCTACCGCAGGTGCATGCTGCAGCCATTGCCAAAGTGCCAACCTGCCCTCCATATGGCTGTCGCCGGCCTGCCAGCCATCTCCCGCCACTTCCCACTGAGCCCAGAGCTGGCGCTCTACATCTAAATCTGTCCCAGTACCCTAGGCCTCCCCCTGCTCAGTGCCCAGGCTTCGTGAGCCCATGCCAGGCCGGCGGGGCAGTCCTGGACCCCGGTGCCAACCGGCCAACAGACCATCCTCTCCATATGGAGGCTCATAGCATCGCAACTCATCATTTTCTCTCTCTCTCTCTCTTTTCCTCATGAGTGGCATCCATCAGCCATGATATGCTCATCTGTCTCTCTGTATTTCCCTCCTTTCAGGCCAGATCAAACACACCGAGAATCAGATTAGCTGTGGTGTAACAGTGATTATAATTAAAATCCCTGAACCTTACTAATATGATAAAATTATCAAATTCATGAGGAATTATCTGCTTGTGGACTTGGAGTGCATGAAAAGATTCTGCTTATTTTTCGGCCTGTTTTTGAGTGAGCTACAACTACTTTTAACATGTTACAGTGGTACCTCGGCATACGAGTGCCCCGCCCTCACAAATTTTCGTATTTTCGAATAAGCCGAACTGAACTTTGTGCGTCAAAACTTGTTTGCAGACGTGTTTGCGTCAAAACTTGTTTGCGTCCGTGGAAAGCCAAGCAAGTGGAAAGCCAAATTTTCCACTTTTTTGGGTTTTCTTCAATTTTCTTTCAAGACAAATCATGAACTAAGGTTAAGTTTAATGTCTATTTATTTCATGTTTTACTTTATTTACATGCTCTTTCTAAAGATTTTTAATATTTTTATGGGCAAAAATATGATTATGGAAAATTGTTGGAAATGGGTAATATTGGTAATATTTTTGGGTGGCTGGAACGGATTATCTGCATTTACATTATTTCCTATGGGGAAGTGCGTCTCACAATACAGATTTTCACCTTAAAGAGCTTACCTCCGGAATGGATTAAAATTGTGTGCCGAGGTACTACTGTAGTTCTCTTTCCAGTCCAATTCCTGCTTGCACTGTTTTGCTGACGCTGGGACTTCTGGTTGCCTGTAAATCTACATAAACAGACCTATGTAGTCATCTAAGATAAAAAAAATGTCATCCAATAAGACGGACATCACAGGAATGTCGCGCTCCCTCTTTCCTCCGTACTTTATCGCTTCTCCTATCTTCCAATAAACAGATATTGATAGAGCAATAATCCTCTCAGACTCTATCACTGGGTTTCACAAGCGTAAGCTATTAGCTGAATCACATACTACTGTTCTCGTTAAGCCTAGCTCAGAGCGAAAGATGGGGGACGGGGGGGACGGGTTGAAGGCTTAAATTCATGATACTACGCCACTAGAGACAGATGGAGAGAAAGAGGACAGAGGCGGGCAAGAAGAACTGACGAAAAAAGCTCTGCCTGCACTCATGATAGGACTATAATCACGCTTATTAGCCTGGTCTTTCAGACAATTTAGAGCTGTTTGACAAACTAAAGGACAAACTGACACAGTCTGACCTCAAATGTATGACACATCCTTTATTCATAAAAAGTATATCCAATTCAAGCAAAGAAAGATCGCGGTAGCTCAGTTTATTGCTAGCCGGATAGTTACAGTAGTAATGTCAATTAGGTGTATTCGTTAACATGACTTAGAAATCATGTTTTTATGTTACATCCTAGACATCCAGAACGTTCAGGATGTAACAGTTTACCTGTGTATACCTGTGTGTAGATAGTATACCTGTGTTATGTGACTTTGACCTTCATCCTTAACTCAAAGCTCTCTCTCTCTCTCTCTCTCTCTCTCTCTCTCACACACACACACACACACACACACACACACACACTGTCAGCAGGACATAAAGAGGGATGTTTACAGCTGGAGTTCCAGCCCACGGTTCTCTCCCTGTCTCTTCACACGTCGGCACCATGCTGGGAGCGCAGGAAGTGGTGAAGGAAAACATGGCTGTTTCTCCACGCTTGGGAGAACGTTCAGCAGACGCCTGCACCTTCGTCTAACAGCCACCCACTGCTCGACTCTCAGAGTGAAATAAGGGGGACATCGATTTTTAACCAGCTTCAAAACTAGAGGAAGAGTACGCACATAAAAAGTTTGGCCCGTTTTAAGAGACTTTTAAGACACGACACTCAAAGCGACTCCGCTTTAAACACTTCCACAGCCGGCGATTTGCTGGAGGGGAGAAATAGGAGTGAAGCCCTGATATTTCTATTTCCCTGCCTGCTGGGTGGTAACGACTTTCTCTGCTGCCATTTGCTCCTAATTACAGAAGGAGGAGAGCACGGATTAGCCTTGTAACTCTCCTTATGGCCTTTGAGTCTCTTCCTCACTCCCTCGTTCCCTCCATGTATGTGAAGGGAACCAGTCTGATTAAATGGCATTCTGCAATCTAGAAGCTTTCGGGCGCTGTCGATAAAGGCCACGCTCATGTATATGAGAATATCAGCGGAATTTATTGCAAAGTGAAAGGACATGCTAAAGGACCATGAAGCTAGATGGTGTACATGGAACCAGTTTTCTTGTTTGAAAAGAAAAGACCTGTTTGAATCACCTTATATTTATATAGAAAAATAATGTTATAAAAATAGTGTTTTATTGAGGCTGCATTGCACAAGACATAAATATCCGGACGATATCACGAGGAATTAATCAACAAACAGATGATTTCACCCTTACTTACTTCCAACAAAAAAATTTTTTAATCTTTCTTTAAATTTATGGTTTAAATACAAGTTACATTATAGGCATATTAATATACACACAAACAAACAGTTTTAAAAGAATGAGAATATGTGATGTTTAGACTGCTAAGAAATATTTCGAAATTATATTTATTATAATAAATAAATAAATAAATATATATAATTTTAATAAATAATAAGTTTTACAAATGTTGCTGAAACATTCTTGGAACGTTAACCAACAACATTCTTAAATGTTAACCAAAACATTCCCAGAAAATTTATATTCCCAGAATGTAATATCCAAATCATTCCCAAAATGTTAACCGAAACATTCCCAAAACGATTTTCTCAACATTCCTGGAATGGTAACCAATGGTAACCTGGAATTGTTACTCAAACGTTCGCAGAACATCCAGAAAATTGGACATTTGAACATTTTAAGAACAAAAAATAATATTAACAAACTTTTGCTAATGTTATTAAAACTCATTGCTAAAAAAACTCTCAGTCATTTGCTAGACAAGCTAGCTAGCTAAGAGGACCTCTTGCTGGGCTGCTGCCTGGTCAAGATGAACCATATGTAGGGAATGAGAGCGGTCGATTATCTGTATCTACTTAATGTCGTGCAGACGCAATAATGTTGATGCTTTAGCCTTTATTGGGTTCTCGAAACAGCAGCAATACAAGTAAAATGCATGGATTTGGATAAAGAGAAGGCTACAGGACACCTCTTTTAGAACTTCAACCAAGCAAATTAACAGAAGACAGTAGAAAACAAGACGAGGGGTCTTTGTCTTCTTTAAAAGATGTACGAATGGGCGAAGTAATGTGGAATTATTTTTCTCTTAAACCCTTTATCTTAAAAAAAAAGCTCACTCTGGCTAAACAGTTGTTTTTTACTCCAGAATGTTTTTCTTATAGCAAGGATGCTGTTTCGGCAGCTTGATCAAAATGGCGCTCTACTTCCTCCCGTATGTGCCGGATACTGTATATTTATGTCTAGTGCGTTATATGGAGTATCGTCTCGTAGCGAAGCATGCCGTTTCCAATCAGACCTGTTTCTAGGCAGCACTTCCTGACTGAACCTAGTCCGTCACCTCCAAAGCATTTAAAACACACAAGTCTATATGGGGAAGCAGGTGATCATAGCTGTAATTAGTATTAGCATCCTGGCTGACCCTGCCCATAGTCATGCCATTGAACAGTAACGTGTATTGAAGAGATCTCATATAATCTGAACACTACTGCAGCTGACTTCCTGTAACCTGTTGTACTTAGCAAGCTAGGAATAAATGCAGCTGTGGCATAGAATACCATCATACTGGAACACGCACACATACACCCATGCGCGCGCACACACAACCATATTTAACGCTGGACTCAGAAAAAAAACAGAAAAGTGGCTAAAATGTCACAGCTTTCTCCACTTGACCCCGTTCGCTGCGAAAGTCTAGAAGTCACACCTGTTCAGCAACCATCTGCATCACACACACACAGAGCCTGGCAGATTAGGGTCCAACCAGGCACAATAAGTCACTGGAGGAGTAGCCAGCTGTACGTTTTAATTCTCTCTTAATAGCCAATTTAATTTGATTAGCGGTGACAGAGCCGAATAAAGGCAATTAGCACTGCACTAGGCTTCGGAAGCTTTAATGACTTACTGTAGAATAGAGGGGTGGCTTGTATGACCCTCCATCTGTGTGTGTGTGTGTGTGTGTGTGTGTGCACATGTGTGTGGGTGGCTGCATATAAATATTACTGTATGCTACACCTGTGAAGACAGAGTACCAAATCAGGACCAAAGAGAAAGGCAAGCGTAAAACACTAAACGCCACTGAACCTGAAAATTAGACGTAGGCTAAGACAGATGTACTTTGCAATGAGATCAAAGTAGAATAGAATGCAGAATATCGCATCATAAGAGAAAAACAGGGCTCCCTGGAAAGGATCGTCAGGCGAAACAGCACCTCACAAGGTGAGACAGAGACAGAGGAAAACGGATATACAGCAAGCTAGCATGTAGAGTTCCTTGAAATTTTTCCTTGAAACTAAAACAGACTAAACTGGCAAAAAAAAAGTTGTAATATTACTGAAACGCTAGTTTCTAAAACTGTTCTTTATGGTACATCAATCACATTAAAAGCGCTGTATACACTCTTCCGCATACGCGAGAAGATTCACCGCAGGAGATTACGAGCACCTCGAAAGCCTAATAGACTATGCCCATAACCTTGACTGTTCCAACACTTTTTATCTGCGATGGCATTTTTAGGGGCCCCTGAAATGATTCTTAGGGCTTTTCACTTTAGTCACGATTGATTTGTACAGTACCATGCCCAAAAATTATTGCTCCCCACCTCCCTCCCCACTATTTACATTATTTTTGTTCTCCGCACTCGGGTACGCTTGTGCACGTACTTTGTATGTGCACCACTATTAAACACAAGAGAAGGAAAGAACAAGGAAGATAAACTTTGTGCTATTCCTGATATTATCGATATTCTGGGAAAAATATCCAGAGCAATGCTCTCTCGCGCTATCCGACGCTATTGTTGTGTAGGTCAGAGGATGACATCGGCGCGTGCAGCACAGAGATTTCGAAAAGAGACAGATGGCACCGATGACGCCATGTCTAAACAGTGATCTACTTTCGTGTTCAGGTTCGATTGGCTTTGATCCGCGCCCGAGTACCGCACTGTTACCAAGCACGAGACGATTGTTTCATCACTGATCACAATGAACCAGACTTTGGGGTCAAGTGTTCTCAGAAACGATATTGGGGTCCTAGTGAAAAAACGCCCATACTTAACCCAACGACATGGCAAATTGAAAGAACAGACATAACATATTTGTTCATCTCCGGGATTCCAACTATATTTCTACAATGAATTTCTGTAAGGAAATCGCTACTGGTGTATTCCCATGCGCCTATCATACGAGGGTTAAGTGATGTCTTGACCTGTCATGGTTTATCCACCTCAGGCCTTCGGAGCTTCATAGCCGACCGCTGTGAATCAGATGACTCAGAGACGTTGAAGAAAAACGGCTCGGATGTTTAGCAGCTACAGTGACAGTGTTCGCCAGAATAAAACTCCCACACTAATCCATTCCTATAGATTTCTTGTCAGATGTCTTTATGACCCACGCAGACGCCCGGGTCAGCGCTTAACCGTGATACGATTCACAGAGAGATAGAGACAGAGAAAGAGCACAGAGAGCTTGGCATGTTAAACACGTCTCGGCCAACGCTTTCCAATTAGCGCAGGGATCAAAGAAATCTGGAGAAGGAGAGGAAAAAAAAAAAACCCGTACTGATTACGGTTAATGCTGCTAACAAGCGAGAGTGATGGGACTTCGTTCATTGTTTATTTAAACACCAAGCTCATTTGTTAGGAAGTAAAGATAGGTCAAATTAGAAGCAGTTCTACATAAACAGTATAACGAGGTTTTGCTTTGTAGGTCTGTCAGAAACCTGCTCTGTGTGTTAATCGCTAATCACTCAAAGCACTAGTTTTTAGCTACTGTACGGAGAGCTATCGGTTTTTTCTTAGATATCTCAGGGACTCCTGGTGCTCTCATGAGTCTTAAACCAAACATTCGTCTTAACCGGAGAGACTCTTTTAGCGCTCCCGTGAGGCCTCGCGCTGGGAGAATGGGAACAGGACCCATAAGACGGAGATTTGGAGGGTGGAGGAAGTAAACAAGATGGATGCTCTTGGTGTCTAGAGTTCCTGGAGAAGTTCCTTCGGGGAACATTTTTATCCGTGTCATCTAAAGCGTGCAGAACAAACCTTCTAATCACTCGGGAGGGATTTTATTTTATTTTATTATTTTTTTTTTATCAATGAAACTACTATACACACTTACACAAACTTCATTACTGCAGGATTTCTACAGTGTTCAGGATTTCCTCAAAGGCACTAACCTTCAGTAAGAACATTAACATACAGCTTGATATATATATATATATATATATATATACACTGCAGGGTCACTCTGGGACGTCCTGACATTTTGTTACTTCAAAAAAAGCAAATCAAACCAACCGTTCAGCTCGAGCACGGAGACTCTCGTACTGTACCTCTCTCTCATGAGGACGAGACAGCGGGTTCACGCCACGCTCTTTCTGATTTTTCGAGCGACTAAAGAGAAGAGCGTCCCTGGAGGAGCTCGTGTGCATGTAAATGTGTAAAAGATTAGGTTTTAAGCATCTACTAGTGAAAAATAAACCTGTAAGACGAAAATGGATTGGTTTTTATATCAAGGTGTGTGTCATGTCAGTGAAATCTAAAGAGTTCCCAAAAAGGGACGTCTGGTTAATCGAGGGACGTCCTGCTTTCATCCTGGAACGTTAACGCGTTCTCGATCCTCAGGTCTAAAACCATGTTACTCGAGGTTCCCGTGGTGTAATCGCACCTCACTTTTTGTCCTGCGGAGAAATTTCTTCACCCCCGGGGAGGTCTCCGTTTTCCTCCAGATTCCCCCCTCTCCATTAAATGCCAAATGAAACCTACCTGACACGGGGGCACTGACATCAGTACCACCTCCACCTTCTTTCAAATCAACCCCCCTCCCCAGGCTTCCCGAACCCCCGTGTGTCCCCCCCCCCCCCTTCCCCCCAGCTGTAATTAGCCTGGTGCAGTCAGCGAGCAATTTCTCTCCCACATCCCTCCATTCTTCTCCGCGCCTCTCTTGCCTTCCTTGAATGCTCCCCTCCTTTTTTTTTTTTTTTATTGTCAAGTAATCATTGAAAAACTAGCATGTGTCTGACACCGTCGCCAAGGCAACGGCAGTTAAGACGGGAAGGCAGGCGGGGGATAGTTGTGTGCGCGCGTGTGCGCGTGTGTGTGTGAATGACGGAGAAGGGGAAGACGCACAGAGAGAGAGAGAGAGGACACACACATACACACACACACACACACACAAGCTTTGTGCCTGATCACACACTCAGTAACACAAAGACTCCTTTTTTTTTTTTAAACAAAGCACAAGCCTGTGGATTCACGAGGTGTCTTTTCAGCACTTGCTCTTTTAAGAGCTGCTCACAAGTGTGTGTGTGTGTGTGTGTCTGTGTGTGTTGGTTCCCTCCAAGTTAGATTGACACACTGACCTCTGGTTGTGGCTGCTGCCACTGCCCCTCCCAGCACTTCAGATCTGACTGACCCGGTGGGGAGAATGAAGCAAAGGGCAAGCCGGGGATTGACACACACACACACACACACACACACACAATCAAAGACTCCACATCCCATACAAGCTTCTCCTCCGGCCCATTCTTGTGCACAGAATAAATCTCTGACTAGCAAGGTTTTTTTTTTTTGCTGCTCTCTGACCTCATGACAGGCCCCACTAGGGCCAAGTGCATGCTGGGATACAATGGGATCGCCGCCGCAGAGGCCTGGGCTCGTTCATCCGTCTGACAAAACAAGAAAGCGTAAAACTGTCAAGTGTATATACGGGCTATGCGTTCAAATCTGTTCATCCATCCTGTATGAGAATCCGCGGTGAGATCTGTCTTTGTCTATTAATAACCGTGAGCGCTCGCTCGCTCGCTCTCTAGAGCCGGTGAATAATTCATGCTTGTTAAGTGTCAGCTTAGCAGCCTGCTTGTCAAAAGGGCAGTGCTACGTTACCCCGTCGCTCCCGAACTCCACGCCGTACGCATCGCATACACCAAATCACACTTCGAGTCTAATCCACGTCATAACTCGAACCTCACCGTGTCAGACGGGTCGGCGTGAAAATAAAAACAAAAATTTTTTTTTATAAAAAAACAAAAACACACTTTGTTTAAAAGTTTGCACGTGGCAGACTATTAATCATGCAGCGACTTCAGCAACCCGGTACGGCTGGGTTTGAGAGATAAAATAGACAGCGTTCGCAAGGAATCAATTTCACAGTGGGGGAGCTTGGCGGAGCGGTGAATATGATTTATGATACACTCCTGGGAAGTCGAGTCAGCCTCGCACATCACTTAACACGCCATCTCTTTATCAAGTCTGCGATTCGAGCACTACATTAACGCTGGAGTAACGCGAACGGCACGGAGCGGCTGCTCGCGGAAGAATAACGTAATAACGTACTGTGGTAGTCTTAAAGGCTGCGTGTGTGATTAGAAACGCTGACGCTAATGTTGCGTCAAGGTTAGACCTCAGACTTAGCATTTAGTATTATTATTATTATTATTATTATTTTCATATGACTTGTTTGGAATTTGAGTTTGTACAACTTGATATTTGAATGAAATTCACTCCTTTAATCTTGAATTGAAGATGTAATGATATCGTATAATAAAAATATAAAAAATGAGAAAAAAATTATGCAATTTCAGCATAAATAAGTAAAATGCGTAAATCTGTCACTGTTGCTTTGTTTCTAAACAAACGTGTTAAAAGTATGTGATGTCACGTCCTGGACACTAGCATCGATATAACTTTGTATCAGATAGAAAAGAAAATCGTGGTATCGTCCGTCGCGACTCTACACATCTCCACAGTTCCCCTCCCTCTCCCCCTCTCTCTCTCTCTCTCAGAAATGATATTTCTCTCGCTTTTTTTTTCCCGTCGCGGCTTTGCCCGCCCTCCACATAATGGGAGCTCAGCGAGGCGTGAGACGCACTTAAGCACCGACCGGCGGTAACCTCTTCCTCGCTCTGTCTTTCTCATAATCCATATCACACCACAAAGCACAGCAACTCGAACCAGAGCTGGAGTAAAAAACGCTCAGGGACTCGCACTTTAGGTCTTTACTAACCTGCTCGGAATGGAGGAGACAAGGTCAGAGAGAGGGAGAGAGAAAAAAAAAAGAAAAAGAAAAGAAAAGCCAGAAAGGGAGAAAGAAGCTTACCTGGCAGGTAGTAGAGAGGCGCCTTTAGTCCGAACATGGTGGCGCTTAGAGCGTCATGATGTCGAGAGAAGAAGAAACGAGCGCTGGAGCGTGTAGTCCCGTCTGGGAGAGTGCCAGAGTCGGGGGGTTTTGCCCCGGGTCGCCCCCCCCTCCCCACCCCTTTGGCGTAAGGTGAACTGACTAGAGAGGAGACTTGCCAGTCAGCGTGGCATCGCTGCTCTCCATTCGCATTGACTCGCCGAAAAGAGTGTGTGTGTGTGTCAGAAGGTCAGTATATGTGTGTGTGTGTGTGTGTGTGTGTCAGAGCTCAAAAATCAGACCCCCCCTTAGAGAGTGTCAGAGTGGATAAGTCCAGAGGTCAGCTTGCGTCCACTAATCCGGTGCTCTATACGGAGGAAGAAAAAAAAAAAAAAAAAAAAACCCGGTCCAGAAATGGATTTCCCAGCCTGAGAGGCTGAGAATGAGACGAAAGACAATCCCAGAGAGCTTCTTCCTCTTCCTCTTATCCTGCAACCCAAGAAAGGAAAAGAAGAAGAAGAAGAAAAGATGCAGGATCTGAGCTGAGTGCACCAGCTCTCCTCTCTCTCTCTCTCTCTCTCTCTCTATCACACGCTCTCTGTGTATCTATCTTGTCTTCCCTTCTTTTTCTTTTCCTCCTTGCTCATTCAGTGCCGACTGGAAGCGGAGAGGAGGAGGGCAGAATGAAGTCCCTTCAGGCTAGAACACAGCCAGATAGCAAGGGAGGGGGAGAGAGAGAGAGAGAGAGAGAGAGAGAGAGAGGAGCAAGCAGGGAAGGAGGGAGGGAGGAAAGGAACGAGTGATGAGAGAGAAAGAGAGAGAGAGAGAGAAAGACTGTCCAGCACTGATTCCTCACTCGAGAATCATTATCTGTAAATTGGAATCACGCCTGAGTGACAGCTGATTGGCCAAGGCCGGCATAAGGGGAGGTGGGGCACCGACGGGCATCAGGGCAATCTGGTACACACACCTTAACCAGGCAGGCTTTTACCCAACATGCACACACACACACACACACACATTCTGACATAGCACTTCAAGGGCAACATCGCCGTGTGGGGTGTGTGTGTGAGAAAACGTGAAGAGGCGCCTGTGTTCCTTCTCATGTGAAAGAGAAAGAGAGAGAGAGATGCACCCTCCCTCATTTTTAAGCCTCCTTTCTTTCCTTTCTCTCACCACCCCCACTTCCATTTTTCCTCTCTCTGCCAGTCTCTCTCTCTCTACACACACACACACACACACATGCTGCTGGCACACAGTGGCCCTGTGAAGCAGCAGGGGTTGGGAGTTAACCATCCCATGGAGGCTGCAGTGCAGTTCAAAGCAGCATGAGGAAGAGGAGAAGAGAGAGAACGAAAGGGATGCACAGACCGAGATGCAGGCATGTGCTTGGATACAGCGACAGAAAGCAGGACGGAGAAAAGACAGAGAGGGAGGGAGGGAGTTAGGGAAAGGGAGAACGCCGGCAAGCGCATGGATGAGGGTGGTGATTTTGACGCTTCCCCCTTGCCCTGGAGGTTGCCATGCTCTCAAAGCCACTCACTGAAAGCAAAGACAAGAGGAAAGGAAGCACGGAAGGAGGGGGGGAGGAAGGGAAGGGAAGAAAAAAGGAAAGAGGTTTTAATGCGGGAGAGAAAAGAAGAAAAAAAGTGAGGCAGGGATAGAGAAGGAAAAGGAAGACAAGGAAGAGGGAAAAGAAAGGAACACGAACGGAGAAGGAGAAAATGAGACGATAAGGAGAGGAGCGAGAGTGTAAGAGAAACTGGCAGAAAATCAGAGACGAGAAATGAGGAGAAGAAAGAAGAGAGGAAGTCAAAGGAGAAAAGGACTCATCCTCTCTTCTTTATTTATGAGCCATCACTACACAAACAGATAGAATTTTTTTTCTCTGCTGCTCTTCATTACTCTCTCTCTCTCTCTCTCTTTCTATTTCTTTTTCCCTGTAACTTTTATTCCTTCATTCTTGTGTCAGAAAGAGAGAGATATACTAAGAGACAAATAGGACAGAGAAGGAGAGAAAGAAAGAGCAAGAGAGAGGATGAAAGAATCATGCACTTGGTTAGAGATTGGGGTGAGCCTTCTCTTGGTACGGAGGAACAGCTTCATATTCCAAGCTTCAGGTCATGTAAGAAGCTCTAGTAGCCCCGTGTTCGTCAAGACCCTCAGCTAGACCCATGTCGAGCAACAAACCCCAGGTGAAAAAGCCTTAGATTTGTGGGTAGATAAAAAAAAAAGTCTCAAGCTGAGCAAAAGAAAACAAGTTTTGTTGTTCAACCTGTCCCAGGTTTGGGGATATGGCTTAGGTTGGGCATAAACCATCATAATGGGCACTAAGCTCTAGCTTGGGGAAGGAGCCCCAGGTTGGGGGATATGGCTTAGGTTGGGCGTCCCATACTAGCTTCATATAAAACCAGAGCAGTGTCTGTAAGCGAGCTAACATCAGTTTAATTCCTAAATGCTAATTCCTCTATATTGAAAGAGCGAGCCGTAGCCAGAATTTTATTCATCCAGTCTGGTGCTGCAGCTACCACTACTGTTCTAGTCATCTACACACACACACACACACACCACTCAGTGAGCCTGGTGCTGAAGAGTGTCACAACCTGTTAAATGGGATTGGTTTTGTGTGATCCCTCTGGACGCTCCCTCATCCACCTCTACTGAACCGAGTGAGAACAAAAATGGGAGAGAAAAAAACAACAACAACGTATGTACAGATGACAAACAACACAAATCTTCTCTCGCATGAACTACCAGGTACTAAAAATAAATTAAAAAATCTTAAAAAAAAAAACGAGTGGAACAATATTTGAAAAATAAGCAGAGGCAGGATGGGCTGGAACCTGCAGATTGGGTAATCAGAAGCCCCAGGTTGGGTAAGTAGCCCCAGGATGTGAAGAAAATGTCCATGTTGGTCACGAACCCTTAGATTTAGCAGGAACCAGGGTTAGGTTAAGGAAGAAACCCCTCAGGGTGGACAAGGAGCCACCAGTTTGGAGTAGTTTGAACTTAATTCAATGAGTAGGTTGGAAGGTTGGTTAGGAAGCCTTACATTAAGCAAGGAGCATCATGTTTTGTCAAAAAGCCTTGGATTAAGCAAGGACACTGGCTGAAGTAGAAGCCCCAGGTTGGGCAAAGAGACACCAGGTTGGGTGAATAGCCATAGGATTGAATAAGTAGCCTTATCAAGAGTAGGAAGCCTCCTAGATTTGCTAAGGAGTCTCAGATTAAACAGTAAGCCTCAGTTCAGGCAAGACACCCATTGGGTTGATTAAGAAGCGTTAAGTTGGACAAGAAGCCTTACTGGGGTTCATCATGGAGCCTTAAATTGGCCAAGAACCCATAAATTAGGCAAAAAGCCCCATGTTGAGCAAGCGGTCTCAAATAATTCATAAAATCCTCAGCTTCAGTTTGGGCAAGGAAACCACAAGTTGTCCTAAAAGCCTCCTGGGTTCTTCACGAATCCCAAATTGGTTGAGTAGCTTCAGGTTTTTTACCAGCCCCATAATAGACAAGAAGCTCCATGTCGTTCCTGAGGTTGGGTGATGGATCTGAGGTTGGTTTGAGGAGCCCCAGTTGCTTCTGATAATTCATCAAATGCCTGAGAGAAGATGATGTTTGATAAAGAAGCAGTGTGATGACATACACTAGGTAGCACACAGTGAGCTGGATTCTGTGATCGACTGCTTTCCCCTGCTGGCCGGAGGCAGTAGCAGCCCCTGTGGATGTGTGTAATGAGTCAGACAGTGATTCAAAGGCCTTAAAAAGACCCTGGAGAGCGGCACTCACGCCTGACACACACAACACACACACACATGTCTGATCAAGGAGGGAGAGCGTGGAATTCATCAGACATAAGAGGATGTGAATAAAGCTGGCAGAGAGTGTGGGAGAAGCGGGTAAAGCGTGATTAAGATGAAAAAAGAAAAGGACAGTAGATTCCAGGAAGAGAGTAACCAAGGACGAGTGATGAGACGGATGAGTAAAGCAGGTAGAGAGGAGGCACATCCAAAGAGCAGGTGCATCTGCAGGCGTGGAATGATCCAGATTTTTCCACAACAGTAGGAGGTCGCTTGTTATTCGCAGAGGACGAATGAACGGAAAGCACCCATATTATGTGGGAGGTCTTACAGGAAATGTTTGTGAGAATATTATAAGGTTAAGCGATTAATACATTGTGCATAAAAGAAAAAATAATAAAGTTTCTGCAATGTTGTGAGAACGGAATCGGAGTTCACCTCACAACGATTCTTCTTAGAAAAATCTTTAAGCAAAATTGTTCGACATGATGGTGAGTTCAAACGCAACGTATACAACAGTCTGAAATACACACATTTATTCTAGACGTGTTAATTAAATCCTTGAAAAGACTTGACTACAATTCTTAGTCATGAATACGTCTTCTACATCTATTTATCGGAATATCATTTCATATAAACCTTCCCAGAACAGTGAACATGTTACATCAACAAAATGCTCTGCTAATGTCAAATATTAACTGGGACTGAGGTGCCCTCGCTCTTGCCACAACATCACATCCGAAGCTCTCGCCAACTTCCATCCCGTCATCCATTGCAACAAGTGAAGCCCATTTAAAGGCTGCACACTAGTCTTTATGTCGTCCCAGTTCGACAAGGTCCTCGGTCCTCGCGTAACATCTCCAGACTCGCCTCTACATCTGGCCAGACCTTTCCAATTACTGTCTCTCTCTGCTGCTCTGGGGGTGGCCGGGTGTAAATCTTGCTCCATATGCTAATTGTGGTCAGGCTCAAAGAATTAATTTGCAAATGTGTCATTAAGCATCAGAGGCAGCAGAGGGAGTGTGGTAATTAGGAGGCCGGCGCTGACCGGGTGACCCAGCCAAGCTGTTCCAGCCTGTAGCGGAGCAAGAGGGGAGAGGACCACAGCCGGCGTGGCCAAACCGCACACTCCCACGCACTACAACTGCAAAACAAAACAAAAAAACATGACCTCCACAATCAAGCTTCTGTATTAAATGAAGCAATTAGGACTTCTGATTTCTTAAAACCAATCTCTGAGGCAACGTTGAGACCGTAGGACACTTTGTAGATGCAAGGAGAAGAATACAAAGTCTTTACTTGCTAGTTTATAAGTTTGTTGATAATGACTTCTACATTGCTAAATGGCTAATGTAGTCTTCGCAGTTAACTGTACTGTGATATACAGTGATACTTCGGCCTATGGATGCCCCGCCTTATGAATTTCCGGCTTAAGAACTAAAATTTAGCAAAAACTTTGCCTCGGCATACAAAGCATTTTCGGCATAAGAGTGGCCCAACTGAGCCAAACCGAGCGCCGGCTAAGTCTCGCGTACGTCTGGGAGCTGCTCAACACTAGTTTGCATAAGTAAAAAGTGAAGCAAGTTCATGTTTTTATTTTAGTTTTTTATTTCTTACATTTTGAGCAAGATTTAGTGATGACTTGGGTCCTAAGAATGCTAACAAGGACAGTAGCAAGAAGAAAAGAGAGCCACTTGAGGTTTGGTTTTTAAAGCAGCCGGTGCTGCTTACTAAGATATCCTACTTCTTCTAAATGTTTTGATTGTTTTTATATGCAGGAATGATATAAAAAGGAATTATCGCTGGAATGAATGATCTGCATTTATATTATTTCCTATGGGAAAATGCATTTTGCAATATGGAATTTCACCTTAAGAACTTGCCTCCGGAACCGATTAAATTCCGAAGCACCACTGTACATTTGTAAATGTCATGGATATTGTCGCCAACACGACAATCTAGCTAGAAACAAAAGCTGTGAATGTCTTATTTTAAAACTCTTCGGATTGCTGCACAATGAAGTAATTTAGACCTGTGTGTCCCCATGGGTCAGGCCTGTTGGGTCTCTAGGAGTCAGAAAACAACAGAGGATGCTCTGGAGGGGCTTGGTTAGTGATCTCTAGAGAGAACTCGTCTCTCTTTCTTACACCATCAATCACCCATTTGGGTTGCGGCACCCAGGAGACTCCCAGCCATTAGGTTCCAGACTGCATCTATGTTACCAGATTGGAGTGACACTGAAATGACTTTGTGCCTTGATTTCTTTGGTTTGTGCTGCTCAATTAAAGATATTTCCTATAAATGGGCATGTGACATGAATAACAATGGTCCCCTATGCATAATGGTCCATCCTCCATTTTGGCTTCACCCAAAGACAAGATAATGAAGACATTACAGAAGACAAAACCAAAATGGAGGACAAGAACACCAAGTGGTGTTGGTGGTGGTTGGATAGATTCAAGAAAACCTGGAAAGAAAGTGGTGCTAGAAACAATCGTCTAAGAAACTGAGGTGTGCATGCTTTTATGGGTTGAGTAAAAAAATTGCATATGTGCAAACTAAACAATCAACATCTGTAGCACGAGTGGGGTGAAATTATACTGCTAGTACCATCAATTCCTCTGAAAGTGTGCATGTTTTTTAGTGAATTTATTTTGATCCATAAATCATTTGCATAAGAATTTACTCCACGAAGCATTAAAACTAATCTAGCTCATAAAAAAAAAAAAAAAAAACATTTGTGTACAGCATATACATTATAAGGTTGACTCTCTGATGTTACCAGTTTCGATTAATCAGCTTCGAATCCTCCACTTGGTGATGAGTTACTGCTGTTTATATACGGATTACACCATCAAGTTTAAATCACTTCTTTATTTCATGAATAAACATACACCCATGAATTTACGTTGTCTCACAGTAATGACTTTAAATAAAGCCATCCAAAACAGGTCCATAAATTAAGACAAATAAGATGAGCTGTTTAATTAGGGCAAAAGTAATGGCGTCCTAGTTGACGTGCTGCAATGGCTGTAAACTGTATTACTGGAAGATTTAGTACGATGCTGAAGCACTTATTCACCGCGTAGACATCCTTATCGGATATACTTACTATAAGCTTTACCTTTTATGGAGCTTTTGATGTTCACCGTTGAAAACTTCTTTTATTTCTCTATATAATCCGCAGGTACACTAATGCACTTATCCCAGTGTTTTACTAGTGCTTGGACACCATCAAGGCAGAAAGTTTGTCATCAGACTGCCTGCTTTACATCTGAGACGCTGGCCTCCCAAGAACTCCATGTGGAAATGGCTTGGAGCGAGGGCAGGGTTGTACGGTGGATGTGACCATAACCCCCAGTCGAGTTCCTGTAATGTGTGAGTGGTGTTGGTGAATGACAGACAGATGTGTCTATTCCGCAAGTTGGCGACAAGTTATCCATCGATTTTCAAGGATCAGGCTCTACGACCTAAGATCTGGTCGATCTAACGACCAAAGTGTGCTCGTAGCCACCTCGGCCGAGATCGTCATTCATTGCATCCATACGGTGGATTACAGTCGTTTTTGACAAACCCATCAGGAGCGCAGAGCACAGGAAATGAGTGAAGTACTCATGGATCATGAGCTAACACGGAAAGTTTACAGTCATACGGATGACACAACCTCTGGACCGAGCAGTATGGAGTGAAAAAAACTAGAATAGTAATATCAATTTCTGTTTGTCATCAGCTCCAGAGTTCAGCGACCTAAAGCGAGAGAGCAACCTTCACCTTTCGATACAGCTCTTCACTTACCTCCTTCTCTGCGCGGTGTAATAATTCGATCTATTGATCTGTGCACTCTTTTCAGTTTTACACACACACACACACACACACACTCGCCTGCATCTAATTTAACACAGCAGGACCCTGTCCGCATGCAGTCTCTTAGCAACGGCACCAGGTCATTCATCCACGGCGCTCTCGTGTGAGATCAGGCCGATCGCATGCGTGTGCTGAAGTGCCGAGTTAGGGTGACCTGATGCTATAAGATCAACTGGGCTGAATTCTGAGGCTTTAAACGGCATCTTGGGTCTCTGTGATCTAATCTGATCTGATCTGATCTGATCTGACCTGATCTTGCTGAATTTACACACCCTGGAAGAGGCTGAAAGGGAGCATCTGCTTGCTCTTTTTATTTTTTTTATTTAAAAAATCCTTCAGGGAGGGTGTGTGTGTGTGTGTGTGTGTGCGTATATGTGTATGAGTGTGTGAAAAGCATATCTGCAAACAGCTCAGCAGCTGGAGTTCTGGCGTTCACCTGTCACTCAGAACATGCCGTTCAGGTTACACCCAGCGCCAGGTTTACCTTCACGATAAAAACCCTCTCGGTACATCTGTCGTGCACGGAGAAGCCGCTCGCTGACTTTCTGCTAAGCTTACAGTACTGAACTCATTTACTCCGCCGCTCCAGATTGTTCAATTACAATCTCTAATTGCGTGTAAATTTGTCATCAAGCACATAACTCGGCTAATTCTCTCCAAAGAAGGGAGAATTCCTCCTACTGAAATAAAACGTCCGTGAAGCGGCTTCCAATTTAGGTGTTGGATTAGCAAGAATCATGATAATAATAAATTCGTGATTGGATGCAAAGTGTCTGAAAAACATTTACTCACTCATCGTCACTCAAGCTTAATCATGTGTACAGGTCGCGGGGGTTGGGGAGATGGCGGGGCATGGAGCCTATCCCAGGGCATGAGGTGCGGTACATCCTGGAAAGGGTGCTAATCCACTGCAGGGCACACACACACACTCACACACTACGGGAAATTTGGGAACGCCAATTAGCCTAATCTGCATGTCTTTGGACTATGGGAGGAAACCGGCGTACCTGGAAAAAACCCACCAAGCATGGGGAGAACATGCAAACTCCAAGTACACAGAGGCAGGAATCGCACCTGGCCGGGAATCGAACCCGGACCCTGGAGGTGCAAGGCGACGTGCCGCTATATAAAATTCACAGAACATTTAACTTAAAAAAATAATAATAATTTTGTTCAGTTTTCACAATATGTTACGCTAATCTCATGGAGATCTTCAGGTTGTCCATGTGGTGCCATCCTGAAGTAGTGTGAAGTATGTCTTACTAATACACAGATGAGCCACAACATCATGATCACTGACAGGTGGCCTGAACAAGGCCTGCGGAGATCAAAAGCCGGCTTGTTCAGAAAAAAAGAAGTAGATACTGACCATGATTGAACGGCACCAGAACACCCAGTTTATAAGAAACTGCTGCACATGAGGCCCAGCAAGCTCAAAGCCCAAGGGCACCGACCTAATGTCCAAACTCCCAAGATCCCAATCCGATTCAGCACACATGTGATGCAATGGACAAAAAAGCCTGATCCATAAAGGCCCCGCCCACAACCCGGAGCCAGAGTCACAGCACACCCCTTGAGACCGTGTGGAGCCACGCCCTAAGGGGAACCCAAACCCTGGGTGGTTATAATGTTTATGGTTTTAACGTTACGGCCGATGTAACGACACAAACAGCTTTAAGACCCAATAAAACAGATTCACTGAGACAAACACACTCACAGAATCCCATATTCCCTTTCAAAGCGAACATTTCCCACAATGCCTTGCGCTGCTGCCATAACAGCATGTCCTGTCTTTGTCAGCTCCTGTTTTTTTTTTTTCTTTCATAGCATCAGTCGTTTCACAGGAAGCGCTCTCTCGGGTGGGGGGTTAACTGTAGGGATGAGTTAGTTCTTTAAAAGCACGTCTCATTTGGTTAACAAATGCCTGGTGTTTAGCCTGCAGGCAGGTGCGTGCTATGCAAAAAGCAGCTAAAAGTGCTTTCCAGTTCGGAGGCAGGAAGGAAACACGACAACAGCACGTGCGCCGACGTCAGCGCCAACGTACAAACACAAACGCAAACACACTAACATATAGACACCTTGGCGCACGCGCTCGCACTCGACGTACCGTTAGACGTCCTTTCACACCATCTCTCACGACTTGTCTGTATCACACACTTATATTCGTTTTGTGCGCCTGAATTTGAATAAATGCGTCAATATGTGCTCGTAATAGGGGTGGGAGGATTTACTTGTTGCTGTTGTTCCACCTGTGTGGTTTAAACCTTTGACCTTTAAAGACAAATTTGACTAAGAAAACACGACAGTCTTTGAATACTTGGGAAATGAACGCGATGTAAATTACAAACCAGCGAATTCAAATCACCCCCCCCCCTCCCCCCACTGCGTGTGCAACTAGACCTGCTTTAAAAAGCAATCTATCTAATTTAACGTTAGTTATTAAAATTTTTAGTGCGTAAGTAACTTTTACTTTACTTTTAATCGGAATTTTCTTAATCAGAGAAAGTACAAGATTCGAAAGATTGTTGTACTGAGGGATTGAGTCTCATGTAGCTTAGATTTTGTATTTTTTAAATAAGAAACTGCATTTGACAGAAACAGAGAAAAAGAGAGAGAGAGATGCTGATGAAAGACTGACTGCTTATTACTGCTACAACGTAAGCAATAACAGGAACACTTGTCTCGCTGATGAATAATAAATAATGAATAATAAGCTGTTAGAGCGAGAGGCGGTGTGTAACCCTGCACACTTCATCACAAACATCTGTCACACATCTGGTTACATGATGTCACTTTGCCTTTAGCTTTTCTTTATGATCGCTTCATCCATGGTTACATAGATAGATAGAACTTTTTAAAACTTTTATATAAACTTTTCATCACTAGAGTATAAATGGATGACGTGTCGTTTGTTAATTAAAGGCTGCTGCTGTCTAAGCAGAACAGAACTCTCTCCCCAGTCGTGCATACTGGTTATACTGGTGTGAAGTAAACCTCTGTGAAATAACGTCACGTACGACTTCACTGCATTTGAGATACAAAGCGTTCTTGTTGATTTGATGTCACTCGCTACACTGCGAATTGAAGAAGTAGGAATTCCGAGAATTCCGTTTTTTTCCCCTAAATGGAAGTCAGGAATTACGAGATTCAACCTTTGCAGCTTTAATCCACCTGAGCCGCTTAGTGAGTGATCAAATCCTGCCTACTGCTGCTCACTTCAAAAGACTTCTGTAATCAAGAAATAATGTGTACTGGAGAATAGTGAAAAGGAGAGAGAGAGAGAGAGAGAGAGAGAGAGAGAGATGCTCCAAGATGCAAAATTCCCCAATCTGACCGGATTAGACCGGATTGGAATGGGATTAGGTTCTGTTGCTTATCTTTTTTTCCCGTCCCCGTTCATTCTTTCATTCCTTCTTTTCTGTGTGTGTATGCATGTAAGAGTGTGTGTTTCCAAGCTGTTTAGCAGGTTAATCTCTCTCTGTGATCTGCTACAAATACACAACTACAAACTGACAGGAGCTTAAAATCCACACGGAGGAAGGAGGAGATTTGGAGCGAAAGAAAAATGAGCAAGAGGGTGAGTGCAGGTTTATACACACTCTCTCAATAAACAACACGCTGCGAACGGTGAGACGTGTTTACACCGACACCGAGGTGCTCGAGGTATTATAAAAGCTGTGCGGATTTGAGAGGGGAATTAATAGTGAGTTTAGTTTTTTTGGTTTTATATGAATACATTTACATAATTATTTAATTGAACATAAATTTATTAGGTCTTTAGGTTTTTTTTTACATCAGACGTATATTATAAAAAGTTATGATATATGTAAACATATATTGTGTGCATGTGTGTGTGTGTGTGTGTGTGTGTGTGCATGTGGTGTGTGTGGGGTGTAGGAGAGACCCTAGGCATTGTGAGCATACAGTATGGCGTCACCATGGTGAGGGAGGGGATAAAACCTCGACGTTCCATCTGCTGCAACCCGGCTGAGTGCCCAGAACACAACACACACACACACACACACACAGACACACACACTTCCAATGCCATGTCCTTCTTCCTACATTGATGTCAGTGTGTTATTAAATGAGTAAAGCTGGTGAACTTGCATTCACCATATTGGTCTCGTACACACACACACACACACACACACACACACACACACACACACACACACACACACACACCACTATTCTAAACAATATATCACATGGCGAGATAGATAAACAGATAGATAGGTTTAAAAACACAGATAAGATAGATAGATAGATAGATAGATAGATAGATAGATAGATAGATAGATAGATCTTAAACCCTTTATAAATTTAAACATGAAATTAAAAACAGGAAAATCCATTCCAGTCATTTGACCTTGCCGTGACCTTGACCCTGTATGGATCGATTACAAAATCCATCAGATGGATGGACGGCTGGACAGATGGGTGGATGGAGGGACAGATGGACAGAAAACACAATGCCTCCATCCCCTAGTGGTGGAGGAATAAATACCGCCACAAAAAAATAAACAGGATAAACATAAAATAAGCAATCATTTCTTCTGTAAATGTAAAAAGAAAAAAGAGTAAAAAAATATATATATATATATATAAAAAATACAATTAAACAAAAAAGATCAAAGTGTCAGAGCCGAGAGCTCGGTGCTCGCAGACGTCTGAGGGGCCCATGCACACTGGACTCTAACAGAACAGGGGCAGTGTCTATTTCACCTCTAATACACACACACACACACACACACACGCTGTAGCAGACAGCCGAGTGTAGGGAGAGTGTGTTTGACAGCTCATTACTCGCCCGAGAGCCGCACAGATCATGGAGCGCTAACCCATCCCACTGCTTTGTCACTACACACACCGACAGGCTCTCTCTTTCTCTCAGTGTGTGTGTGTGTGTGTGTGTGTGTGTGCCTGCCTAGGGTGATTGTCTCAGACAGTGGGTCATGTCAGAGAGGGAGGGGACAACGGGGTAGCGTGACCCTGAGGTCTACCGTTGAGCTGAGAAAACCACACACACACACACACACACACACACACACACACACACACACACATACTGAAGAATGTTAATGTTACGGTTTATAAATACCACAAATTGTATTAATATTATTATAATTTGCACAATAACAAATCTGATACTACTGAAGGACGGCGGAACGAGGGATTAAAAAGGAATAAAGTAAAGGAAGGATGAAGGGAGGGAAAATGCTGAAAGGTAAAATAGAAGGAGTGAAGCACTAAAAGAAAGGAGGGATGGTCAAGTAAGAAAGGAGGGATGAAAAATGAGGAAAGAAGAAAGGATAGGTAAGGAGATAGAAGGAAGGAAGGAAGGAAGGAAGGAAGGAATGGAATATGTGCAAGGATAGATGAAAGACAGAAAGGAGTTAGGAATAGACAGATGGAAAAGGAAGGATAGAAAAAATAGGAAGTTGAGAAATAAGGTAATGAAGGATGGAGGAAGGGAGAAGAGAAAAAGTGATAGAAAGAAAGAGAGGAAGCAAGGAGGAATAGAAAAACATAAGAACAGAAGGAAGGAAGGAAGGATAGAATAAAAAAAATAAAGGGAGAAGTAAAGGAAGAATATATGACGAGAAAGAAAGGAATGAATAAAGAAAGAAAGAAAGGACTGATGGGCATACAAAAATGAGAATATAGTAATGAAGGGTAGAAAGATGAAAAAACAGGATAAAGCGAAGAATATAAATAAGGAAGGAGGGATAGAAATACTGGAAAAGAAGAAAAAAGAAGGAAGGAAGGAAGGAAAAACAGAATGATGAGAAATAAAGTAATGAAGGATAGAAAGAGAGATGAAGTGAGGAAGGAAAAGCGATGGAAAGGAAGGAAGGATAGAAAAAAACGAAAAAGTAATGAAGGAGGGAATGATTATTACAGACATATGAACTGACAGTAGGAGTGCGTACGGAAGAGGTAGAAGAAAGAAAGACAAAAAGAGAGAGAGAGAGAGAGAGAGAGAGATGCAGAGATGAAGGCCTGTGGGTTCGTTCATCTCCTCATTACCCAGCAGGCACTGCTGCTGATGATCAATACCGCACTCTGGCTTTTGTACTGCCTGTATGTATCTGTGTGTGTGTGTGTGTGTGTGTGTGTGTGTGTGTGTGTGTGTGTGTAAAAGGTGTTCTCAATGAGAAATTCAAAACAAATCACTCAGGGCTGAAGGCAGGAGCTGCAGAAATTCAGGAAAATTGCAGGCAGATTGCAGTCCAGGTGAAAGGAAGCATTGTGTGTTCTGATGTGTGAGTTATTGATTATTGTACCCCGTGAGTGTGTGTGTGTGTGTGTGTGTGTGTGTGGTGTGTAGTGTGTATAGACACAAGGCGATGTCTCTAACAAAGCTAAACAGCTACAAAACGCCTGTGTGCTCTCAGGGGTTCCTCGGTTCTCCGGTGATCCACACGGTTCCCCTGGTGACCCTTAAAGAGGATCTGCGTACAGTTCCACATTACTGAGTATCTGAAAGAGCTCCAAACAAAACCCTTAAAGAGATTAAGAACCTTTCATTATCCGGTCAAGAACCCTACAAGAACTCCTGAAGGGCAGAGGAAATAGCGTGTCTGCAGGGTGCTGATGGGAAAGGAGGTACTGTGCAAAAGGAGGAAGGAAGGAAGGATAAACGTAATAAACCAAGAAAAGGATGAACAATAGAGGAACGAAACAGGGACATGTAGAAGAAAAGAAAAGATAGAAGGAGAAAAGAAACAAGCAAATGAAGGAAGGAAGGAAATGAGGAAGGTGTGACGGAATTAAGGAAAAGGGAAGAAAGAAAGGAAGGATAATTTTTTCATCAGTTCAAGTCCTCATCCCTTCCTTTCCTCACACCTCTCTCCTTTCCCTTTTTCTTCCTCTCTCTCTCTCTCTCTCTCTCTTCCCCTTCCTTTTCCTTAATTCCCTTAAAGAAGGATGAAAAGTTGAGGAAGAGATAAAGTAAGGAAAGAATAAAGGACAAAAAATAGAAAGCAATTAAACAAACAAAAAAACGGATGAAAAATGAGAAAGCAGCTTAACTAGTCCTTGAAAAGTGTCCTGCAAATATTCCTGGGATTCATGAGTCTTTTTAAGGTTCCTTGAACACCTGACCTCCTGAATATGTTCTCTGGTTCCTTAATTTAATTCCTCAATTGAATTCCTGAAAAGGTTGCTACAATGCCTTTATCTTTAATGATGTTCTTATGTTTCCTGAGTTTTTGAAATTGTTGCCAGATTTCCTAGATCATAAAGTTCCTAAAATCGTGGGTTCCTGAAAGGGTTTCTGAGCTCCTGAGAAGGTTCCTGGATTTTGGAAACTTCTGTTTCCTGTATCATTTCCCACCTGCAAAGCACTCAGCTACCATTTTGGTCATCAAATTGCTGCTGTGACATGCGCCAACATACAGTACGTATGCGATGCTGAAGGATTTGCTGACACACATAAACGAAGGCCTGACATGTTCCTGCTTTCACGCAAATCAATTTTTCCTGTCAAAACCACTTAAAGAAAAGAGGTGTAACATGCTCCTGCTCAAGACGTCTTGCAATGCAGGAAAGCGGGGAAAAAAAATGCCAGGAATGAAAGTGTGTTTTCAGCATTTTTGTGTTCCCCTTTAGTGTGTGTGTTTTCTGCCGGTAGAGTACTCGAGCGTGGTTCATCGCACTGAGTGCAGTAATCAGCTTTGCCCAAACATTTAGAGGGCAATTAAGGGAGCACAAAGCACAGCTCTCGACCCATAAAATGTTATAAAATCGCTCTATGTCTTTCCCTCCCTAGTGAGTGTGTGGTTATGTTCTCACCGGCTGGTCCTTCAGCTCATTTGGCCCACACACCCGCACATATACACCGATAAAACCTAGAGCCTGTCTGTGTATCTGTTCACCCACAGTTGTAGCACCAAGTGGAGTGAGAGAATAGAGAAGTGTGTGAGAAGAGAGCTTATCGATCATGTCTATACTTGGCAAGCAATCAGACCAGTGACAAGAGACAGAGATGTTGCCCTTTTGCATTTTCAAGCTCCCTCATTTTATGAGTGTGGTCTCCACAGAGTTCATTCTGGCATGTAAACACAACACTGAGGATGCAAATTTATGAAAAGCAATGAGATGACCTGACCCGTAAATATGCAACTGTGATCAGAAAGGTTTGTTGTATAAGAGATAAAAATTTCAAGCTTTACAAGGTTTAGGTTGTGATTAGGATTACAAATTGAAGCACATAATATTTGAACAAAGATCTCAAGTAGGTGAAGTGCTCGAAAGTGCTGTAAGGACTTGTACATGTACATCGATTTAAACCATGAAACTAGGGAGGGGAAAGTGGATGGCTCTAGAGCATAGAAAGGGCAGGGCTCATGAGAACAGAGGGAAGAAGGTTGGTAGCTCCAAGGAGCCGGAGGGAGATGTTGGGTTCAGGTGGTGGGTTTTAGAGAACAAAGGGGAGGAGGTCAGGTAGGGGACTCCTGGGAGCAGAGATGGCAGGGCCAGATTGTTGGCTCCAAAGAACAGAGGTGGCGAGGTCAGGTGGGTGACTAAAGAGACCCAAGGTAACAAGGTCAGGTTGGTGGTTCCAGAAATCAACAGTGACAAGGCTAGGTGGGTTGCCCCCCAGAGAGCAGGGTTAGGTGGGTTGCTCTAGAAAGCAGTGGTAGCAGGGTAAAATGCATGGTTTCAGAGAGCAATATAACAGACTGTCAGACTGGTGGCTCAATAAAACAGCAGAAACCATGATAGCTGGGTTGCCCCCAGAGAGCAATGGTAGCAGAGTTAGGTGGGTTGCTCTAGAAAGCATTGATAGCAGGGTAAGGTGGCTCTCTCCAGGGACCAGGGATGTTTGGTGCATATGTGTGGCTCCAGAAAGAGGCATCGGCAATGCCATGCCCCAGAGGGAAAAGGTAGCAGGATCAGATGGGTGGCTCCAAAACAAGAAAAAGACGCAACCAAACAGCTGACCAAGGGGATGGAAATGGTATGACCAGGTACCTGTAAGTAGCTCTAATGCATTCTAAGAGTATGACAAGGTACTGTACATAAACCTGGATCATAGAAAAGTCCAGCTCTAGGGAACAGGTCATCTTGTGTCAGGTAAGAGGCTCCAAAGGGCAGAAGGGGTAAGAACAGGAGGATGAATCCAGTGCATGGAAAAGGCAGGGTCAGGTAATTGGCTCCGGACAGCTCACAGGGAGTGGCTGAAACAGACTACGGGATATGGCGTAAGGTAGCATGTGAGATGTTTAAAGTGCAAATTTACTGTAAACAATAAGTCCTCGGCAGAATTTCTCAAAAGTCAGGCTGAACAATGTACAAATCATAAATGGGTATTATTTTTTATCGTTGCATTCACGGATCTGTAGTTTTGTCAGGAAATAAATTCCATAGAAGGATCTCATCTCTGTGCTGGTTTGTGCTGCTGTGAGTTGAGGGCATTTGATTGATGCTGTTCAGATCATACAGAAAAGCCATCAGGGATATACATGCTCTAAATAAGTTGGTGCTAAGGTCTTTACCGGAGTAAACATTGATTTGATTTCTGGTCTGCCAGTGATGTCACTGAATTTACACCTGGCGGTTGCCTAACAGTCCGCACAATGTAAATTCCAGCCATCATTCCTGACACAATGATAATGGGCAGGATTCATCTCCTGGAGATAAGAGCTAAAGAAAGTTCACAGGCACGCTGGACACATGACAAACGTGAGATGAAGCAGAAAGAGCGAAAGCGAGTTGTGCATCCATCAGTCTCCTCATCAAAACTTCATCTTCGGATAAATAAAGAAGGTGGTGAAGCTTGTGCTGAGTGGATTCAAATGTGGCTTGTCTTCGGCTCTGATGGTGCCTTACAACTACACAACAGGGTTTAGTGTTTGTTTTCAAGGTAACACTCAGGACTCAGAAAAGCGAGAGAGCTCACTTGTCGAGTGCTCTTTTCAAAGCAGACAAAATAAAAAGCACCTCCTGATGCTTGATATGTCGATGAGCTCCTCTCATCTGAAACCTGACCTTGCACCTCAAGTGAAATGTTCATGCACACCTACCCAGGGGAACAAAAAGACAGGACTGTTAGTCATCATTCAAGTGGTAAAATCTACTGGATATTAATTTTCATATACATATAAACAAGCATCCTTTACCAGTCAATTTACTTTGTTTTTATTCCAAGGACTTCACATCAAAGAGATCAATCAAATATACTAACATCTCATTTCAGCCTGATCTAGCAGCTTTGAGAGTGCTAATACATGATTCATAGCACTGAGGCCTTTTTTATAAAGTCATTACCTCTCAAGTCACGCAGCTCCTGTTAGCGCTCGCAATGCAATCGAAAGTAATCCTGCCTAATTGCTGACAACTCTGCGACCAAAGGCCCGGGCAACGTGATCGGGACAAGCTGAGAGGAATACACTAGAGACTTCTTTATGCTGCGATAATAATGGGATGTTCGAGCACCTGGAGTAAAGGGGGAATTATTACTGAGTCATGACTCAGGTCTCAGTCTGTCAGGTGTGAAGCTTTGAATTTGCTCCTCAGCAGGATACCCATGTAAAGGTCTGCCAGGGCTGAGTGATGGAGGTCAGGAGTGGTAATCTAACCCACGACTCCCTGGGGATCTTGCCTGATGGCTCCGTTCAGGTGAATAAGGAGAGCGAGGGGTGGTAGCGGCACTGTCATTAAGAGAGCCTTATTCACGGATGATGGTGACAGAGCACGCAGAGACCACAGTCGTGTCTATCCTTCTATCCTTTTGGTAGAGTTGTCATGGCTACAAGAGGAAAGAAACGGCCTCGGAATGAGCGCCGGGGTCCTGGCCTCGGCTAAAGATCACAACACGGCATCCTTTCCTTGGTACGCTCTAAGAAAATAGATATGTTTAATCACTCTGGAGGTTGACCTTTTCATCTCGGGGCAATAAAGCAAGTCACTCAGTTTTTCACGAAATGAGATAATAAACAAGGACACGGCGATGTACACCCTTACAGTTCTGATATACAGTACATACATGCTGTTTTTACTGTACATACATGCAGTTTTTGTCCGGCCACCACCTGACACGAATCGTTAAGCCTTTTACAAGGTCTACGATTTATTCCGGATAATTATCAAAGCACTGTCCCTTGCTCTTCCAGGAACAGCCCAACCCATTGATCCCAAGCTATTGAAAACAAATTAGCTTGCAGAGGCGAGGCAGGCGAGCTCTGTGCCGAAGCTCACGCACGCCCCTTGCTGCAGAATGGAAATCCATACGTCCGGATGTGGGAGGTCGTCTTTGATCGGCCTCGCTCCTGAAGATTAATACTCGTTTGTACAGCCTTTAATTGGCCACAAGAACCTGGATCACTTGACAAATCGCACTTTGCCTGGTAGGAGGAGGTGGACAGCCATGCATACTCACCAAGTGAGGAAGAGGGAGGGAGGGCGAGCGGAAAGAAGGAATAAGGACTTTCCTGTATTACTTTGCACACAAGATCTTAGCATACATTTGCATACATTTTCCGTGATGGTTTTAGATGTAATAATCATATAAGTCCAAGGACACCTGATGCAAACGGGTGCAATATTGCTTTACCTACGTGTTTTAGGTAAAGGTTTCATTGTTCCTTCTCAGCATTAGCTCCATCCCGAGAATCAGAAAAGATTTCTCGAGCTAAGTCATTTTTAATACCAAGGTCGTTACTTACACTTTACATTATATAAATGTATACAACCTCTTCTGTTGGACGGATGGATGGATGAATATTCAAGGCACATATCCCAAACACAGTCTGCTGCAGATGCCACCTTATTTACCAGATAATAAAAGAACACACATAACAGCTAATCCAGTTACATACAGTCACTGCTACGGAGCGTCCAAAACAATAACAGGCGGCAGGACGACAAAATTTAATATTTCGTTTAGGAAGAGTGCTGTGACTCATCGAGCCATCTGAGCATCTCGGTATATAATAGCGGGTTTTTATTTGTTGTCCTAGGCTTTGCTCTTTCTCTGAATCCCATCAAGCCTGCCTCTCTCTCCCCTTTAAGAGCACAGGAGCCGTAACGCTATAATGCCGTAATTCACAAGGCTAATTAACAGGGCACAGTTAGCACAGCGGAGGAGCACCAAGGAGACGCGATAGCAGGGTTTTTTTTGCTTTCACTCAGACCTTGGAAAGTGTGAGGCGAGACCTTTAGACAGCCTAATGATAGAAAAAAAACGCACTTAACAGTCTGCTACATAAGTGCAGAGCTCATAATCCCTAATCTATTGAGCGTATCCTTGTAATGGCTACTACTGCTGATGAATTAGCACTATGGCATCTGTAGCGTCGTGCTAATGACTGCTTCTCAGGTGCCATATAGACTTACTGCTTCATAGAACATACGACTCATCAGTGTAAAAGAAGAAGCTAATGAAACGCCGCTACATGCAGTTAGATCAGCCTTGATTTCCAAAGCTATTTTTAACGCGCCCTGGGTAAAGAGCTTGCTATATTTGCGCTATTTTGGAGGAGATTTCACCCCCATTTTATCCCAGTTTAGCTCTTTTTAATTTCCTCTCTAGCTAGTTCTCTCCATCACACACCTGCCACCAGATGAGAACAACAAAGGATAAGATTTTTTTTTTTTCCTTGAAGGCAAATAAACCACTGAAATGGCTCAGGAACACATTTCAACAAGCTATAAAATGTGTAAGTGTGCAGATTGGCAATATGTCCATATCCTCCTGCTAGCTTGAATAGCTAAACAGCTAGTTTAGCTAGCTCATAGAATAGATACATTTAGGATTTCAGTTACTATTTATTACAATAATGATAGCCTTAACCTTCAGTCATGAGTTGCTTATCAAACTAACTAACTTAGCGTACAGATTTCGCAGCTAAATGTTTCATAAACGTCTAACTTGGACTCGGTGTAGCTGGCTATACATGATCGCTAGTTTAACAAGCCTGAGTTTATACCTTTTGGACAGTATTAGTTTCAGTAAAATGGCTAGGAGGCATACAACCATATATAAGAACATGTAACAGACAAGATACTGTATATAATTTTTTAAGCAAACTAGCTAAACCGAAAATAAATGACACAACATAAAAAAACAGCTGATGCCAAGGTTTGTACAAGTAGGTTCGTCAACTCCCTAAAATAAAAATAAGGGATGTGAACCTCAAGAGGACATATATTAACTAGCGATATTTATAAACATTGTATGTAGCATGTGATGGCGAAGTGGTTAGTGCTGTTGCCTTTTACCTCTGGGGTTAAGGGTTCGATTCCCACCTCAGGGTCTGTTTGCATGTTCTCCCCGTGCTTGGTCGGTTTCCTGCCACAGTCCAATGACATGCAAATTAGGCTAATCTGCGTTCCAAAATTGTCTTTAGTGTTAGATTGTGTTTTTTTCACGAGTGTGCCCTGCGGTGGACTGGAACAGTAGGATAAGCGGTATAGAAGATGAATGTATATAGCCTTCCTGTAATGTTATAAATAAAATAGTTGGTTCACATTAGGTTTTGTAAGAAACTTTTGCCTTAACTTTGCTGACATTATGACATAAAACTTTGGATATGAAATTATATCCCATGTTCTGTAAGCTAGCAACACAGCAAGGTAGGTTAAACATAAGCGTTATACTCGCCTATTTTACTCTGTACATAGTATTATACTCACAAAGATAACATAGAGACGTTATATTTATCTTTTCTTTCTACTCGTCTTTCCTTTTTTTCTAACTTAGCCATCTAATTGTATTGACCTTTTCTTACTTTTTTTTTTTTTATTCGATGAGCATCAGGACATTACACACTCCCAATTAAGAGTCAAGACTAAACCATTTCACACTGGGGGTGTGTGGACTGGTTATATACAGTACTATACTGAGTGATCGCTGAACAAAACTGTACAGTATATATGTATACTGTGTATATTATATACTGTAATATATAGTATTCACAGTATTATGTGGCTTACTGTAATATAGTATCTATTAAGAGTATGATGTGGTTTATTCAGGAAGCAATTAGAGTGGTTTTACTAATTGCATTGCTGTATAAAGTTAGATGTGTGCTCCAGTGGAGAGACCTGTGGTGATGTCCTCTCGTCCCCTCCTTCCCCATCTCATAGTACTAAGTGAGACAGCTTCTTAGTCAGCGCCCTGCCTCGCTCACAAACTAGAATCAGGGCAATAACGAGGTTAATTAACCTTTGTCGAGAGCCATGACCAATAAGGAAGCGCACTCTCTGTTCTCTATTTTGGAAGATACCATGACTGACAGGATGATGTAGAGGAGGAGTAATATTTCCCTCCCATAGATTTCACTAAATTGATTCTCAAAAATACAGAACAAATAGCGTCCCGTGTCGGTTCAAGTCAAGTAGGCGTTTATTGTCATTTCAACCATATACTGTTTAGAACACAGTGAAACAAAACAACGTTCCTCCAGGACCAAGGTGCTGCATACAACATACTGTAAATCAACAAATCCAACTAGCTAACTAAGAAACCTAATTAGCTGACTAGCTGAGACACGACAGATTGACATTTTTTAAATGAACAGAAAAAGTTCTACACCAAAGAGACAACATTAAGTGCACGTGCAAATGTGCAAACAAGGGTGACAAAGTGACAACATGACACATTTCAATACTTTATGGTGATAAGGTAATGAGATAACGAGTCGAGGTAGTGGCAGGAGAAACAGTAAACAGTAAACAATACACACAACAGGTCTTTAAGTTTGCAATTATGAGATGATTTCATACTTTACTTTTACCCATGTACTAACAAAGTAGGGACAGTGGTAGCTCGGAGGGTTGAATTACCGAGTTACTGATTGGAACGTCAGCAGTTTGAGCCCCAGCTCCACCAGGTTGACGTTGGTGGGCCCTTGAGCAAGGCCCTTAACCCCATCTGCTCCAGGGGGGCTGTATCAATCCTGACCCTGTGCTCTGACCCCTATGCTGGGAAATGCGAAGGAAGAAAAAAAAATCTGTGACAAATAAAAGCTTAACTTTTTTGCACATCAGAGGGAAGATGAACTACCTGCACGTTGGAGAGAATGCTGGAACACATACACGACAGCATTGGTTTGAGTCACCATTCAAAAGCACATTCTGTATGTAGGGTTTGTTCAGTTTACATCATACAGCCGATGAAGAAACCTGACCTCCAGGGAGGCCCAGTGATGCAGGCTTTTCCATGATGGACAAACCTTGCTGATGTAAGGATGGATGCTAGACAGAACCTGCACTTTGTATTCGCTGAAGTCTGTTTTGCAACATCTCTAAATTGCTCTTCAATTCATCAATAAAGCAAGTTCCTGTTTCTTTTTTCTTCTTTTTTTTTCTGAGAACACACGAGACAGCAAGCGGAGACAAGCAAACCCTTCATCTGGACTGCTGTGGAACCCTGCTGCGGAGGCCCAGTTACACACGGCTTCTCCACAGCCTGCTGGCTGGGAAGGAGCAGGTTGCCAGATCTGCTAATTCGAGCTCTTCGCAGGGGGTATCTTTCTGCTTGTTAGCGTTGTACCTAGAGTTGGCAGGAGGGCAGGATACTGTATCTCCCAGCACACTAAAGAAGACAAACACGGTCCGTCGCCCGAAACGCGGCTGGAATCCGTTCGTTGTGAATTTGCGCCTTATAAAATCGGACGTACCAGCGCTGTTTTACTGCTGAACAGAAGAGCTTTTAAAGCTGCAGGATGAAAGCGAAGGAGGGAGCGATGGCAGCTAATTAGCAGGGTGTTCTCAGGGGCAGCGAAGGCCTGTGTCATGTGGAGTGTGTGATGACTGAGGGTCAGAAACTCTCTTGAGGAACATGGTTAATTATAGAGCAGAGAGGGAAAAAGGCAGTTGTTAATCTGGTGCCATGCTGGCATGGAAAAAAAAAAACCCCACAGGGGGCTCAGATGACAACAAGAAAGAAGGACCAGTATGTTTACCTTCTTTTATCCGGCGACTTTTTAGAATAATCGTGGTGCCGTGGTGCTTCAAGAGAACAATGAAGATATTTCCAGAGCTAAGCGAATGCTAGATAATGATCGACTCTTATGATCACATCACATTCATGTAAAAATGAAGGGTTAGTAGGCGTCGGTAATAATCCAAGGAATAGAAATTAGAAATCCGTGTCTCATTACTGAATGATAGAAAAACAAGAACTACCTCTGTATTCTTTTTTCAATTTACAATTCCATGAAATCTATGATTTCAATCCAAAACATTTATATTTATAATTTCAGACACATCCGAATTTGGCCAATCAGAGAGCACGCTAATACAAACGCCACATCAACCAATCGGTGCTGAGGTCTCGACTACGAGACGCGGGATGTTTCTCTCCTGTTTTGTGCATCAAAGCCATTATTATAACCCGCACAGATCTGGTGTTTTTTTTTTTTACCAGGAAGTGGGGGTTGCCATGGCATCAGAAAGCATCGCCCAGAATCAAGCTGCCGTGGTGGGGTTGCCACGGCGATACCTTCCTGTAGTGTACACGGTGTTGATGGATGTCTGGTGTTTAAATGGAGGGGGCGAGTGAGGGCTGAGCAGGCCTCGGGGACAAAACCAGCATGGGAATGTACACAGCAAGGCAGGTCGGAGGTCGTGGCATAAACACACACACACACACACACCACTAAACCTGCTTTCAGACTCCTCAGCTGCTAAATCTCTCGCCGTCACACAGCCCCATCCGTCAGCCTGATTTGTACACTTTCCCTCTCTCCGTCCCTCAAGCACACACACACACACACACACACACATGCACACACTTCCCATCTCTGTCTGTCCCCCTATTTTCTGTCTGTGAAGATGGAGAACTACAGAACAATGCAGAGTTAAAAATTTCTTCATATAGATACATCAATGTATATCAAAGCATTTAGTATACATCAATGCACTTATCCCACTAGTGCTTGGATACCATCAAGGTAGAAAGTTTTCACTTTGATCAGACTGCCTGGTTCATGTCCGAACCCCTGGCCTCCCAGGAACTCCTTTCATGGCCCAAACATGTGGAAATGGATTTGACTGTATGGCGGTTCCTGTAAACCATGTGCGAGTAGTGTTGGTGAATGATTGTGTTTACAGTTCCACTCCCTGATGTTCACGTAAACGACCGCAGTTTGCTCAGGATCATCATTCCCGTATGTACAGACTCTCTCAGTATGACATGACAGTATGATCTATGTTCTATGATCGTTGGAAGTCTGTCTTTTCTAATATGGTTTGCGCGACAGGTTTGTGGTTCAGTTCCCATCTTACAGTCTGAACAACCACAGACAATCCATCGCATGTCCAACTCCAGGTTCTTTTATCCTTAAAAAATACCCGGCAGAGACCCAGAGTGCATCCTGCAGCACCTTGCTGCAGTACATCCGAGGACATTTAGCATTGCCTAGCAGGGTGCTAAGTGGACTTAAAAGGAAAAACCCCATCTTCGGCTGGAAATTCGGTTTTAAAACTTACGTAACGGGTCTTTTGAAGTCGAAACTCGGCTTCCTGTTCTGACTGTGTTAAAGCTTAGGAAGGCCAGACTACCTGGCGAGCTAGCAGCTAACTATCTGTCGTTGAAAGCCCATTTCGGAGAGCTCTTGCCTTTGCTTTGGGCTGGAACGAAAGCAGAAAAAGGAGAGAGAAAAAAGCCCGAAGAGGACGATTCTGCGGCAGGTGAGGAAAAGGCAGGCCTAATTGGATTTTCGAGGCAGAACAAAATGAAGCGCTCTTTCATCGTGTGCCGAAGTTGGGAGTCGCGTTCAGCGGCGTGTGGAGCTTCACGCAGCCCTGGAACTGCACAGCACTCAGCCTCAAAGCAGCGTGTGAGTGTGAGAGTGTGTGTGAGTTTGTGTACTGCTGTCACACAGCTCTCCTGCATGCTGAGAAATACAAAACGAGCTGCCTGTCATCCTCAGATACAGGCGCTCTGATCCACGGCGCCGGCTCTGCTCGACAGTACACTCGCATACAAACACAGGCACACACACACACACACACACACAAGTATAGTGTCGTGAGGTAGCAGCTGAGTGGGTAGGATTCAGGGTTTGTGTTCATGTCATTGTGAGTTTAAAGCCACTGCTTGGGCCACCAAGCAAGAACTTTAACTCCTGTCGCGTGTAAATAAAAACATCAGAGAAACATCTAAACATATGGAATAGACAGTGTAGAGATCCTTCCAGAGAGATTCTTTGGTTAGACTTCAAACTCTTTGTGGACGCAAAGCTGTCAGATATACAGTACATAAAAAGAAAGCTGAGAGACGGGATCATGTTTATTCCAGACGCGTTTATACTCAGGGGATTATAGAGCTGGGAATCATGAGCAGACTGTTGATTCGATTCGAATCGATTTTTGCGTGTTGCGATTTTTCGACTCTATTCGAGTCAACAGCCCTGATGTTTACTGTCTGATTTGCCTTAAGCAGTCATATTTCATACACTGAAATGCCGTGCTGTTGATTGTTGAAATGGCATGTCAGGTTTAAAGCGATAATCTTCTACTCCATACTCCGGTCCAGCAGGTGGCGATATCGCACCAACTGCTCATAGCGTCAAAAGAAGAAGAATGAGCAATATTCTTACAAAATGCGAGGATCTGTAGAAGATGCAAGTGGTTTGTAAGTTTCTACAAAATCTGTGGTGTATTTTTATTTCCCGAATTATTTCATGATTGATTAAATCACATATGTACTGAATTAATTATTAAAATATGATTATATTTCATTATATTATTAATTAGGTCTTCTTATGCTAGCATAACATGCACTCACAATCGAGGTAAAATTAAATGCAAAAAAAATAAAAATTATTAACGTCTTAAGGGTGATACAGGACAGCGGAAATGTTGAGCGTGATACGCTACGTTATTATAAACAGATTTATCTTCTTAGTATGTATTAACACACCTAATTAATAAACTATCTCCTTATATATTAGAGTATACCACTGTACGTTATGCTATTAAGACAATACTGAGATTTCATAACATCTTCAGCGACACTGGGACATATCGTTAATTCTCATGCTGGCGAGCTGAGTGTAGCGTTTTATTACTTAGCTCTAATGTGAACTCATAATAATAATAATAATAATAATAATAATAATATATGTCTTAGGATCATTATCAGATAAGAGGAGAGAACACGCAGAGCAAGGTTCAACCAAAAAAAAAAAAAGCTCCCAGTTATAATTCAAGTGGATGCATTAGCACGGCACTTCCTTTCGTGTGTGTGTGTGTGTGTGTGTGTTTGTGTGTGATAGAGGTCCAGGTCAGATAAATATTAGACACTGAACAGAGGAGACGTATTATTACTGCACAGCCTGTAAAAGCCAAGGTCTAGGACACGACTCCACCATCCAGGAGCGCTCCCTTAATAATTAACATGCACAAGATAAGCCGGGAGAAACGCGGCCCGGATTAAGAGACCCTCCCGCCCCTCCTCCTCGTCCTCCTGTTTTCATCCCTCGCTTCTTCCTCTTCTTCTTCCATCCTGGAGCTGCTCATGCCTGGGTGAACAACGAATCAGCACAGAGGCAGAAGAGAGCGCAGGAGAGAGATGAGACAAAAAGAAAGCACAAACACACACACACACACACACACACGGATGCACGCACCGGCTCATATCCCGACATATAAAAATCGCAAATGAGCATCAGGACACTGTGTAGGTGGAACGCACTGTATGGGAATTCAGGTTTCATACAGAGGGAGACGGTTCGAGGCACGACCGAGCATTTATATCAACAACAAACCCGCTGCCATTTAAATAATCCCCGGGATTAACCTTCAACCTTTAACAGCAGTGAATCGTAGATGAATCTAATAACAGAAAAGCTTCTTTAAATGTCACGGACAAGAAAATAAAAAATCATTTATTCCTTCCCTGATGAACATTAGGACTACTGTACGTCCACCACTATGGAAGTAAAAATCATTCCTCATCATACTGTAAATGCTTTACGACTGTGACTATTTTTTTTTTTTTTTAACTCACGCATTAGTTAATTAAGCTTCCCAAATAAATGCATATGCGATCTTCATCGATGGCGGTAGCGCGTATGGATGGCTAGTCGAGTAAATAAGGTAATGTTTTTTTTTTATTATTATTCATGCTTTTCTTCTGTATGTGCTACCTTCTTTTGTCTAGAAATAAACTTAATGCTTACAATTTTTTATAAATTTTTATCTGTAAACAGGAAAAGTACATAGTGCTCCTGATGGTCTGACCCGTCCTGACCTTAGGGCTCACCGGCCACTCCAGGTCAAGGGGCTTAGACGTCTGACTGAACTCCAGGGTCAGATAAAGGCCAAGAGGTCGCGTGCAGGCCTATAAACACCCCGAGTCACATCCATAATGATCAGACAGTGAGAAGCTTTGATAGCGCGTAACCTCTGACCTCTGGCGCCATGACAACCTGACAGAATGCGCTCGGCGCCGCGCACACACGAAACGGGGAGGGAGAAATGATCGAGAGAAAAGAGGTGCTATAAATAACCCGGCTGCTGGATGTGAGTAAACAGCACATATTTCTCTCTCTGACCGCCTTTATTTATTCCTGGTACCTTTGCTTCTTCTCCTCTCTCTCTCTCTCTCTCTCTCTCTCTCGCTTTCTTTCTCTCTCTCTCTCTGTTTTATGAGCTCAACTAACCTCAGACTTATGAAGCCTTAGTGCTTTTACTGAGAAGTGGGATTCTAAGAAAAAAAAAAAATCTCCTTATTACCAGAGCATATAACTACACAAGCAAAACAACCCTATGTATGCATGACCAAGCCCGGTCCTCGGCGCTAATCTCGTTAGGGCTTCGCTAAAACCCGAACCTGTCTTGTACTGTATTTGAACCTCCATTTACATTCAAATGCATCGTTTCCCACCATCATCGTCATCATAATCTCTGCTATGACACTCAAAACTAATCTCATTACAGCGTAATTGTCTTTTGCACTATTACAAGTGTTAGGCGATCGGAATAAAAGGCTCGTCCCCGGTGGGCCCGCAGCCCCTCCGTTATTTAATCAGACTCACTCCTGGGACCTGCAGCTGCAGTGAATAATTGAGGAAGTGCTTGTTAACATGATGCTTCGCTTACAGGAACTGCGAGAAGCTTTCTTCTTTATCACCATGGAGAGGCTTGTACACTGCTACACCTACTGTACCTTTCCTTTTCTTTCTGCTGGACGTAATACCAATAACAAGTTTATATTAATGCGCCTAATTTAATGCAATAATCCCAGCAGGAAGCCTAACACTGGATGTGCACGGGAATATAGTTGTAATGACGTTGCGATGATGTCGACTGTTGATAAAATGACATTGAGATGGAAGACCCAGACACAAAGTTGTAAAGACAGTCTCAAAACAATGAAACTGTAACCTTTATTCAGAGCATTGACGCCAATAAACATCCATTCACATGATGGGGTTTTTAGACAATACAGACTAATTGGACTAATGGGAACTAATTCTAATTAATAACCAATTAACCTAATCTGCATGTCTTTGGACTGTGGCAGGAAACCAGAGTACCCAGAGGAAACCCTTCAAGCACGGGGAGAACATGCAAACACAGATGCCAGGGCGGGAATGGAACCCGGACCCTGGAGATGCAAGGGGACAGAGCTTACCACTAAGCCACTGTGCTGCCCCTAGACGCATAGACTAGCCTCAACAAGATGCCCCCTAATGGTATATTGGTGAAAATGCAGCAACCAGTGTTTCAAGGCCATGGACTTGGTATTAAGGTTGTTTTTGCAAGATTGTGTCGGGACATTTATTTAACATTGTCATGTAGTCAACGTTGTTCGGACGTCGTTTCATCAAAATTATTGTAAATATAACTTCCAAAAAAACAACCCAATACCAGTGTCGTCCTAACGTTCCGTAACGTTGCCGAATTAATCTCACTCGGATTAATCCTGCCGGTTCGTTTCTATAGTAACATCTTATTCACTTTTTTGGTAAAGGTATTATAATCTATGTAATTGAAGGCTAATAATAAACTATTGACATGCTTTTGTATTGCACATGATGATTTTAGACGTTGAAAGATTATCCATGTTTGGGAATATCATGAGTGAAGAAAGACGGATAAAGCATTAGACCTGAGATAAAACCTGGAACCTAGATCTGGAATGTATGAAATAGTTGATAGCTGCTGATGAATGTATTACTTTTAAATTACAGCAATACTTGAAAAAAATATTTAATGAAGCCATTCATCAGGAACAAGAACGTACTGTATGATTTTTAGACTTGATTTGGAATTTGGGTGAATTTTACGATACTGATTTATGTTTAAACTACAGGAATTACAGCAAAGAAGATGCCATTTGGAGATTATTTACATCTTTTTTTTTGTTGTTGTTGTTGTTGTTGTTGTAAGATTTTTAATTAATTATCCTAAAGTGTTTGCGCTATACATGAAATTAATTTTAAAAAACAGGACGTTAAGACGATCCTAGAGCGCACAGTATAAAAACCGTGTTGATTTGTTTGGATTTATAACTGAAACGTAATAAATAAACAATGCGCTGAAATCACGTATGGACGAGGGAGTGAATGCAGCATAAATTAAAAATGAGCTCAAGCTTGACGTTGGACTTGATCTCCTCCGTCTCGCATGTTTAAAGTCCAGGCTTCTCTTCAGATTCCTGAACACCCACTGAGCGAGCGGGATCAGGCCTCGCGGCGTCCTGCCGATATGAAAGGCCGTCCATTCTTCCCTCTTGTCCTTTGTCTTTTCCTGAGTGGGGGTATCCCCCTCTGCCTCTCTGCCTCCGTGTCTCCTGAGCCTCAGCGGAGAGACAGGTGGCCCGTTTGGTGAGACAGGCACGCTGAAACGAGCCGCGCTGCCAGCGGGGGCGCCGTGCCAGCTGGCACGAACGCAGCTGACTTTCTGATCGGCAGGATGCTCTCGCACATATGTGCGCACACACATACACACAGACACACACCCGCCAACACACTGCGACAGGCCTGTTACGCTCGTGCTCAAAGATGTACAGTTTACTTAGAAATGCGGCACGAGCTCAAGCGCGCGTGCTAACACGCACAGAGTGTGTCAACAGATGCCATCTTTGAAGAATGTGCACAGAGAGATTACCATATGCCACTGAAAAGGCAAGACTCTGTGTCTTGGCAGGCGGCAGTTCATTCTGCTTAAAGGACATGGAGGTGATTAGATGTGCGGCAGGGGTCTCTCTCTCTCTCGCTCTCTCTCTCACACACACATACACACACAGTAATGATGACAATGCTTGTCAGCATGGCTGTTACAGTGGCAATATGGGCATATGGGTGTGCGTATGTGTGTGTGTGTGTGTGTGTGTATTCGTGTGTGTGTATGCTTGTGTGTGCACACTCGCTCGCTCCTCTGGGGAAATCTCCAGGTACAGCAAGTGACTGTATTCTCACACACTCCCTCACTCCTGCCTCCTCATCTGTCCTCAATTTAATCCTTATTAACGAGATTTTCTCCAAACTCACCCTCACCTCTATCCGCTGTATCTGTAGCGCAGAGGAAGGTGCGTGAGGACAGTTTTTAGTTCAATTTAAAAATTACTAGGTTGGAAAATAGCAAGAAAAAAAAAACATTACGAAAGACTTTTGTAAGCACGATTGCGCTAATTCATTCAGATTTCATAAATAGATAGTGACAAAGCTAGTCCCTAAAACAAGCTACCTACTGTAGCATTGCATGTTGTTAAATTTTTTGTTATTTATGCAAACCTAAATAGCATTTAGATTTAAAGCGTAGATAGATAGATAGATAGATAGATAGATAGATTAATAGATCCAGCAGTCCATTACATCTACAAAATAGGGTAAAAACAATCCTATAAACAAAAAAAAAATCGGTTAAAGCTCCTGTGACATCAGCCCGTTTTGTCTTGTGCAGTGGATGTGATGGATTGTCCATGATTGACAGGAGCCTGTTCGGTACCTGGCACTCTGCCACAGATGTTGGGCTTTCCAGCTCTGTACCCACCACTAAGCGTAGTCGGCTGGGTAATAAATATAGCATCTAGCTTGCTAATGGTGGCACTAAATAAGGTATATACAAAAGCATAAAAGGCAGCAGGCTTGCTAGCATAACACAGAGGGAACTCTTAATCTAGTAGCTAAACATTAATGTCTTTGTAGGTACCTGTTTACATTTACATTTCAGCATTTAGCACATGCTCCTATCCAGGGCGACTTACATTTTCTTTTTACATCTGAGCAGTTAAGGGTTAAGGGCCTTGCTTAAGGGCCCAACAAGAGTAACTTGGTTGTGCTTTTTTAAAATGTAAAATAGGGTCACTGGAGTGTAGGTGGAGCTAAACCTCAGTTACATCACATAGATAGCTAGGATACCGCGGTATGTACAGTATCTAACTTGCTAACTAAAGTGACGTGAAATAAGGTATATAAGCTATAAAATGCAGCTAGCTAAATAAGCATAGTTGGTAGTGGTAGTTACCTGGTATTACTTATTATACAATAAGACCTTATTACAATAAGTAATAAGGTCACTGGAGTGTAGGTCGAGCTAAACCCTAGCTACATATACTAGCTAGCCAAAATAACTAGTGGTATGCACGGTTTCTCCCTTGCTTCAGTTAGGAGTTACACAAAATAAGGTATAATATGCAGCTAGCTAGCTAGCTGAACACAGAGGGACTGTTATACTAGTAGCTAAATACTTGTCTTGCTTGTTAATTAGCATTACTTATTATAAATAAAAGAAATAAGTAAAGTTAGGTCACTTGAGTGTAGGTAGAGCTAAACCTCAGCTACATCACTTAGCTAGCTAGCATAACACAGAAGGACTGTTCAACAATAATGTCTCTGTAGTTACCAGTTATTACTTATTATTAAATATTAATAAAAAAAAAGAGTAGGTCACTGGAGGTTAGGTGAAGCTAAACCCCACCCACATCACATAGCTAGCTAGTGGTAAGTATAGGTCAAAGTATAGGATAGGTAGGTTAGGTATAAGTATAGGATAGTTAAACAGCATATCAGCTAGCAAGAATAACACTGTATGTACGGTATTAAGCTTGCTAAGTTTACAATGACAAAATAATATATATAAGGTATAACATGCAGCTAGCCAGCTAGCATGTCTCAGAGGAACTGTTAACCTGGTAGCTAAACATTAACGTCTTTGAAGTTACCTGTTGTTACTCATTATGCAATAAGTAATAAGCAATATAAAGTTACAAGGAGGTTAGGGCCTGTTCACACAGAGACGCGTTTCGCTGTATACGTATAAATTTTTTATCGTATTGGCGTTTCGTCCACACGGATCCGGCATTTTAGGAGACTGAAATCGCTATTTTTTTAAACCGGGTCCCAAAGTGGATAAATCTGAAAACGACACCCTTGCGGTTTCGTGTGTAAAGTCAATCCGTATATTTTGTGAAACGATGATGTCATCACATCACGTGTCGGCTGCGTCACACGTAACAGCTACAACAATAATGGTGGACTACATGATTGTGTTCGTGTTGCTACAAAGCCTACTAGCTTTATTACAGCAAAATCTATTGCTTCTATGCAACTGTTATGAGCAACAAGCGATAATGGACAACACCATCTTGGTTCGTATACAGCGCGAAGGTTATGCGCATGCTCAAAGTCTTCTTCTCCGTGTATAGTGTATCTCTATGGCAGAATTACAGCGCCCCATACTGGTCTGGCATATATACTACACCGTTTTCAGTGATTTTGTTTGTACGCAGATATTTCTTGAGACGACGCCGTGTTTACGGAAAAAAATTATCGGATAGGGAACGCACCGGCTTCGTGTGGACTAACCCTTAGTTGGAGCTAAACCTCAGATACATCATGTATTTACGGTAATACGGCACTGACGGAGACTGTAATAAAATTTCTACATTTGTATTTTAATAACTAATTATCCATTGATCAAATCCGGTGGCTACATTATAAACGAATAAACATGTTTTTTTGCGTTTTTCTCTCTCGGCACATCCACACAAAGGTAAACTTGGGAAACGCTGGAGTCCTCCTTTAATCTTGCTTGCTTGGTGTTGACAAATTGATAGAAACAGGGTCGAATGGTGGCCACACCGCAGCGGCTGGCCAGGAGCAGAGCGCACAGCCCAGAGGATCATGGGTACATGGATGATTAATGAGCTGAACACAGTCGTGTGACTGGAGCTCTCTCCTTAGGGGAGGAGAGAACAACACACACACACGCACACACACCTACAGTGTACACAAACCCACTGCTTGGAGAGCACATACACTGCACACCGCTGTCATCCTTTGTGGCACACACACAATGACTCGTCCTTTACAGCATCCCTGAACTGCAGATCAACGATAAACGCTAAATCTCCTTCCTTTACATCCTTCTGCTGGAATAAGAATGTCTAAAGACAAGCACGGAATTATTCAGAAATGTATTCATAAATGCATGCACTGTATGAATTATTCGAAAGAGGTTAATACAAAAGGATTTAAACAAGTCGTTCAGTTAGGACAAAAGTATTGCCACCCCCAAAAAAAGAAGGAAGAGTCACACAAGCAATAAGCTGAGCTGCGACAGAAAGATTCAGCAGGAGCTGTGCTCAGGACATGCTATTTCATCATTTAGCTGCCATTTTGTTGTTTTGCCTTTTATGGAGTTACTAAGGGGTTCAAATCCCACCCCTAGTCTGTGTGTGTGTGTGTGTTTGTAGAGTTTGCACGTTCTCTGCATGCTTGGTGGGATTCCTCCAGGTACTCTCAGTGTGGGCTGATTGGTATTTCCAGATTGCCTGTAGTGTATCATCATGTGTGTGTGTGTGTGTGTGGTTGTAGCCTGCAATGAGTTTGCACCCCATCTGGGGTGTACCTGAGTTCCCTGTAATAGCCTTCCGGACCCCGCTAACCCTACACAGGATAATCGGTATTGATAGGTGGATGGATGGATGAATGGGTGGGTTTCAGTGGGCGTGGCCTGATGTAAATCTGTATTGTACTGTAAATGTGTCTGTTTGTAGGAACATTTTATAGTAGTATAATTATTAATTGATTAATACTTCTTAGATGAACTATTCTAATTATAAAGATTTGTTAAAACATTCCTTCCTGTTCCTTTCCTTGTCCTTTCCCTCAGTCCACTTACTGTGTTTAGAAGGAGCTTAACCTTTCACCGAATGAGTGATGCTTCACATTTGTCTCACACACATACACACACACACACACACACACACACACACACCATCAATCTGCAAATGCATAGACAAGGCTAAACAGATACTTGCTACAAAATCAACACGCTCTCCCGGGTTTGGTGCGTTCTCGGGTTTCCTCTCGGCAGACAGAGCGTCTGTGTGTGTGCATTCAGCCTTGTTGTGGACACGACAACTCTGTCTCCTTTCTGTTTTTAAAAGCATTTAGTGGAACCCCAGATCTCCCCAAATAGCACGCCCCCACACACACACATTGCGTTCCCCCGTCCCCCGTCCCGTCCTCCCCACTGTGGCAGACGGCAGAGTTGTGTTTGACCTTTGAACCGCAGTCACTAATTACAGCGGGGTGGCGACAGTTCGAGTGCCTCGCCTCCAGCTTGCTCAAGCACATCATCTAATTGGAAGCTCTTTCACCCTCCACTGGCCCACATTCCTCTGACAATGGGGCGACCCCCTGCCTCTACTCACCCTCCCCGTCATTTGCTAACTACGCTCGATACAAGTTGCTGGTTCTGTAAACCATCATAAAAAATTCTGCGGGTTTGAATCGTGAATTTGTCCCTTCGAACACCCCGTCACAAAAACGCTGCTGCTAGGAAACCAGGAGACTTTTGATGCCTTACCCTTAAGTAAGTAAAAACAGAAGCTAGCTAGTTACACATGGTTACTTCGTTTATACAACAACAATAACCAACGTAAGGACAGAATGTTACTGGAAATGTGACAAAATAATCAGAAATAGAAATTTTCCTCAGACGTGTGGGTAAATAAATAAAGGCACTATATGATGTATTACACTGTTATCACACTGAGCATCGACCATCATCCAGATCTCCATACTGAGAAACACCACAATATGTGAACATGAAGCTTTTTTGAGAATATCGACTTTGAAGAAGACCGCAGGAGTGGGTTGGTTATGTGGAAACGTCTGTCACGCACTCGGCGGCCATCTTGGCATCGCTCCCGGGCAGTTATTTTCAGTCGTACAAGTAAGAAGAGGATCATATATACTTAAATGAGAAGAGACCTATATACCATAAATAAATCGATGAGATGATGTTTCAAACACTGATTTAAAATTTGAAGTAAAAGAAAATAGTCGGAGGTTACTCCAGCTACTGCTATTATGTGTTTCTTTGTAAAGCAAAGTTATATCTGTGCATTTTTTCAGTGTAAGATTCTGATAGGGTTTTCCTGGATTCTTTGTGCTAAAGGGGCGTGGCTTAAGTTGCACAGCTGCTGTGCTGAATGGGCGGCGCTTATGTTGCACAGCTGCTGTGCTGAATGGGCGGAGCTTATATAACAGCTATTGTGCTTAATGGGCGGAGTTGATGTAACACAACTGCCGTGTTGAAGTGGTGGGTCCTATATAACAACTACTGTGCTAAATAGGCGGGGTCGATGTTACACAGTTACTGTGCTGAAGGGGCGGAGCTTGTGTAACATCTTCTTAGTGAAATAGGTGGGCCTTATGTAACAGCTGTTGTGTTGAAGAGTCAGGGCTTATGTAACAGCTGCTGTACTGAACGGGCGGGGCTTATGTAACAGCTGCTGTGCTGAAGGGGTGGGGCTTATGAAATATAGCTGCTGTGTTGAGCTTTGTTCCTGTCTCTCTTCAAACTATCTTTATTTTAAATCAGCAGGGTAACTGATCTCTAATACTAACATTATACACTCAGAATAAAGAGTCCTTTGAGACATTAAGAAATACATTTGAGACACAGAATAAATAGCTTTAATATACAGTGGATCTGATAGTAAAATGTTAAAATGATGTTTTCTTGCTCGTTTGGTTACCAACATTTGGACGTTGTTATTTGTCTTTTTTATGTTGCCATAAACTACTGTTAAACATAACATTATTATTTATTTTTATGATGTATTTTTATTTAATATTTTTTTAGATTTTGCTTAAAAACAGTTAAAAAGCAAATAGAGTTCCTCAGGGTTCAATTTTCGGACCGTTTATGATTTTATGCTTTTTTACACACTTAAGTTCTTTTCTTCCCTTTTCACTTTCTTTCTCACTCTTAATTCCTGCTTCCTCCCTACACCGCCCCCCCCCCATGTCTTATTATTGTTTCCATCAATTTCTTCCTCGTCCATCTTTGTTTGCTTAAAGCAAGGACAATGACAGAACCACACTGCGATCCGAGACACATTGCTCGCCTTGTCACTGCAATCCAGACCTCCTCAACATACACTCACTCCCCTTACACATTCCCAAAGGGACCATCACTTCCCACTGCTAGATCAGTGAGGTCAGAGGTCAAGCTTTAAATAACACATCAGGGTCTGCACCCACCCCCATGTCTCGCATGTCTGACCTTATGACCTACACACACACACACACATATATATATAGTAAATAAATTATGCGTCATGCATGCTTTTAAAATTCAGAGACTGAAATCGCAGATTTTTACGCTGCAACACGGATCTCGTGATGTTCACATGAATTTTGACATAATTTAGATCAAGAGTCCATGACGAGAGACGAGAGAGGTCAGCAGTCTGACCCTGCCTGCTTTCAGACAGCTCTTCTGCCATGTTGCCACATTCAGGGGCTGACCTCTGACCTCTGACCTCACCCGAAGCTCCACCTGTACTGGCGTGAGCAGGTGGTAGACGTAAGGGACGGAGAGATCAAAAAGGTCAAGCGTGAGATGATCTTAACTCTGCCTTAGCCTCGCCTCCCTGAAGTCTGAAAAAGTAAACAGAGAAGAAAGAAACTCCAGAAATATCTCACTTCCGGGCCAAGTAGTGAAGTAGCAGCTGTTTAAGAGTTGACAAAATTAGTGAACAGACAGGTGGAGGGAGTACGAGCCTACACACACACACACACACACACACACACGCAAAAACACACCAGTTTATAAAAAGAAAAAATGCTAATTATTAAAAAAAAGTCTAAAAGTCCATCAGCACAATGGACAGCTCCAATTATCAAGCGAAGACTTTGAGGTTGCCAGGTTGTTGATTAATCATACTTCGTTTATGTTAAACATTACGTTTATAGTCGCATTTTTATTAGGTTTATAAAATTTTGCTAAATGCAAGACGCTACAAACCAAGCCTATGATCGGCCATCTTAAACTGGATCAAGATACATTTTAATTGGTGTTAATTAATGCTCAGAATAATGTACTTCTAATTGTGATAAACTGAAATTGTCTCACTTGTGAAGTTTGGGAAGGATAAGAAAAAGTTGTTTACTTGACATGGTAGAAATGCATGCACGCCTAATACGCATTTGTTCTGTACGCATTGTAACTACAGCTGCTTTTGATCACATCACCATGTTTTTACACAACCCCTGGTTTATCTTTGATATCATGGCCTACACGGCAGATTGCAGAACTCGCTCTGCCTCACATCATGTTTGCAAAATCACTGACTATCAACAATGCATTTTTCAGACATTTCCGATTCGTCCTCTGACCCGTTCCCTAACCCGCCTCTATCCTTTAATCTCTCCCTCTCCCCCTCTGCTTCTCTCCTCGACATCCATTATGCATGCCTCTCGCCCCGCCTCTTCACACGGGTCAGTGCTATCTCTATCACTGACACCTTTTTCGGGGTTTAGTCACAAATCAGCCCCCGTGCTGTATAATCACTGTTTTTCCAGCGCTCTTATTTCTCTCCTCGTCCTTTTCGTTCTTCCACCACATCCACTTAACCTTTAATGTTAATGTGAATAGAAGCAAAGGATAAGAATAAAAAAAAAAAAAACGGAGACAGAATGAAAATAAAAAATAAATTTGCTTGTCTTCTATGTAGTGTTTATGCATTGCGTTTTGGATTGCAATGAGGTACATGGTGGTGAGAGGTGGTATAGGGTATTACAGGGTAATACTGGGTGGTACATGGTGGTGCAGCATGGCAACATGACCTTAAGCACAATATACATGCAACAGGGTGGCACAGGGTGGCAACTGCCCCCTTCCTTAAAACCCTACTGTATACTGCAATACTGCTGTATTAAATCAAATCTAATGAAACCTTCAAACCCACTACAATCCAGAAGTAGTGCAAGTCAATACAATATTAAAATATTGGCACCCTCTCGTCTGGGTCCACTCTCTGAGGTAGACAGATGACATAATTGGACACATAGGTTTTAATTCTACTCGTACCTGTCTCTAATCACTGGAGCACTCCTTCCACTTTTACACAGTTCTGGAAAGAGTACTGAAAGTTCAGCATTAGCCCTGGTTCAGTACCAGTTCCAAATCCTTTCTTCTTTCGTTCGATTTTTATTGTGTACACTTTATACACGGTCAGACCTGCATTCACGTTTCTTTTTCGAGATCTATGGGAATTTTTTAGAATAGAAAATGTATTCTAACACACTGTGTGTGTGTGTATATGTGTGTTTTATACAGCTGCCAGAGTAAAGCCTGACCCTGTAATCAGTGTGAGCAGAAACAGAGGAGGACTTCTTTAGCTGTTAGGGGTCAGAGGTCATGGTGAGTCAGCCATTATCCACTCCATTGGGCACATTCCCTGGCTTTATGCCTGGAGAGGTATTTTATGCACACACACACACACATACAGTATATATATATATATATATATATATATATATATTCTAATGAGAACTAATAAAAAATAACTTGCTGTGTTAAGAGGCCGTTTCGATGAATGTTCAATCATTACTGAACATGGTTTTCTTCCTGGCTTGTATTTCTTGACTTTGTATTTCTTGAGTTTGTACTTTAATACAATTTTTATTTCCTGCCTTTGGGCCAGTACTTCCTGGCTTGTAGTTTCCAAACCATTTTACCTTCCTGTTCCTGGGCCAGTACTTCCTGGCTTCTACTTCCTAGACCATTTTACTTCCTGCTTCTGGGTAAGTCACTTTCTTCTTGTCTTGTAGATTCTGGAACATCTTCAGTTTCTGCTTTCAAGCCAGTACTAGGCTCACTAGTCCTGAGCATTGCTGTGTTTTGTTCCAAACTTGTCACATTTTTTATTTTTTTTAGTGATGATAATGATCATTCCCCCTGAATGTTGCTGGGGGAATCGTTGAAGGCTAGAGCTCAACATGGATTTAGTTATAGCCTCCATGTGAAGCAATTAAAGAATAGAGCAAAAGGTCTACAGTGACAGAATGAACATTGAACATGGAAGCTCCTCAGCAATCCCACCTTTCTCAAATGGGAAAAAAGCAACCCCCATGCCCTCACAGCCTATAGCTTTCCCTTCTCCTTTTCTTTTTTCTTTTTACCCCCTCTTAACTCAGGGTCAGGAACCCAGGATGAGTGGAACTCATTATGGAGTCCCCTCATTTCCATTCCGAGCGGGACCCTCGGAGCAACTGGGACGAGGAGCTGCATTCAGCACAACACGGCAATGTGAAAGACTGATGGCACACAGACACGGCCCCTAATATCACGGTAGAGAAAGTAATGGAAAAGGCGAAAGTGTAAAAGAGAGAGAGAGAAAGAGAGGCAGAGAGAAAGACATGCCTGCGATCATCAGCAAAACATTTAATAAACATGAGCTCCGAGCCATCAGCACGCAGGGCCCAGCTAAGAGGTTATGCAAATCCGATAGCGTCCTAGAAGAATGGGATGAAGAGGAGATGGGATGGAAAACAAGAAATGAACGCTGAGGAGAAATGAATTAAGAGCGTCGAAGGGAATAAAAAGGAATGTAGTGAGACAGTAGATGCACTTGCAATAAAGGTTTCTCTAGGTTGAGATGTTTTACCAAAAGCTTATGACCACACACACACACACACACATGATTGCTGATTTTCTAGAGTGATCCCTGGGTCGACAAGGTCAGAGTTTATGTTTAGTTTAAATCCATAAATCACAAACCTGACACGTTATTAGCATAAAATATTAGCATAAAATAGCCTCATGCGATTAATACCACAACCATTTTATGGTATATGTTGTGTTTACGTAGCTATCCAAATCAGCTTAGCTTGAGTTAGGTTTTATTAGCAGATATTACTACCTGGAATTATGACATCATTTTATCCTGTAACCACAATCACAAGCTTACAGAAGACAAGTTTAACAGCTTGCTAGCTAAAATTATGGCACCTAAGTTAGCAAAGCAACTCGGCTTAGTTGGTAAGCGATTAATGAAATGGCAAGCGTGATGGAGGTATTAGTGTGATTTCGAGCTGGATGGCGGGAACGAGTAAAATACACTGTTGCATCGCTCTGTTTACCGGGGGTAGTGATGAAGCAAGGGCTAAATCTGATATCCACTATCAGAAGGTAGTCACACGGCATTGTGAGTAAACTCTTTGATCTGATTAAATCTTGAATAATAAGTTTCGTCTTCTTCGTTAGCTGTCTCCGCAACCAATATCTTGCCCTATAACTTCACATTACTGGGTATTGTTGTAAGTAGGAGTAAGTTAAAGACTCCAATCTCGTGCAACCCCAAGAACACACTATGGGTTGTTTGGAATTTAGAAACACCAATCACATACAGTGCCAATTTTTGGACTGTGGAGGAAACCAGAGTACCCAAAGGAAACTCATCGAGCACATGGAGAACATGCAAACTCTACACACACTGAGCAGAGGCAACGCTGGTGGTGCAAGGCTACAGCATTATCAAAATCCATGACTTATTTGTTCATTCAGTGTCTATACCGCTTATCCTGTACAGGGTCACAGGGGGCTTGGAGCCTATGCCAGGAGACCTAGGGCACGAGGCGGGGTACACCCTGGATCTGCATGTAGGTGGGACTCGACGCAAGCATAAGGGGAATATGCAAACTCCACACACAGGTATTGAACCTGGAGGCGGGGCGACGGTGCTAACCAGTACGCCATCGTTAAAGGTGAAATTTTGGCCCAGTTGAGGCTCTGGGTGGCTGATCGGAAGGTCAGGGTTTCGAGCCCTACCAATGCTGGGGTGCCACTGCTGGGTCCTTGTGAAAGGGCCTTAACCCTCTGCCCATACAAGCCCACCCCCAGTACACAGCGTCAGTCGCAGGCCAAGGTAGCAAATGGGAAGGTTGTGACAGGAGGGGTCTCCGGCATAATACCTGTGACAGATCTTGCTGACCAAATGATCCGAAGTGACGACTCCTAGATTGAAAGGGACAAAGCCCAAGAAAAAAACTGACTTTAATGATTGGAATTTTGATGTATCTTTCTGACCTTGCGTCCAGGTCATCGCTTTTTACCGTTAAGTCTTTAGTCCGTGGTCGTAATTGTCCTGAACCGATCTAAGATCTTAGTTTTGTTTCAAATTAAAAACCCTCACACGAAACGTGCACATGATTTGACTTCTCCCCAGCGAAGTAGCACATTTGTTCGCGACTAATTATATTTTTAAACTATTGGCTGCCATCTGTTTGCTAACGTTTGGAAGGAAATGTAAATGCAAACGCGACTGAGGAAACATTGAGAGCAACGTTTGGATTGATAAGCGACACAAGATTGTGTTTGTGCGTGCTTGTGTGGGTGTAAGTGTGACATTCGCACATTTTGGATGACAAACACACAGATTTGAGGGCCCAGGTGTGTGTGCAGCAGAGTGTCTGTCTCACAGGATGGCTGTGTTCATCTTCAGCGCTGCGGCAAGCCACACACACACACACACACACACGCACACACACACCTCCTGTCTGATTACACACTCTGCCTGGTTCACCATGTTGCCTGAGTCTATGCCAGTCAGCAGTGAGGCGTCCATCCTGGCTGGAGTTCAGCAGAACCTCGTGTTCCACCTGCTGCCCCCTCGTGGGGTCTCCTGCTTACTGGTTATTAGCCTAATCTAAACATGGTAGATAAAGCATTTGACCATTCTGAGATATTTGTGTTAAACCAATCAGCATCATTAAACCAATCAGCATCATTCTACTCTAAATGTTGGACCACGGTTCAGGAACTGTTTTCTCTGGTTTCTATGGTTCCCAGCTTTCTAATAAAGTTCCTGCATCCTGTTTGACTGAAAAGGTTCTTGTAATTAAAAATGCACCTAAAGTTCCTGGGCTCCAGTAAAATTTCATACGGTTTCTGAATGTTTCTTGAGTCCGGTCTAATGTGTACTGCTCCTAAAAATATTCCTGGATATCAGTTTACTAAGAGTTTTTTCATATTGGATGATTGGATGATGGTAAAAACCCATCTAAATTATAAGGGGTTCCAAAAACGTTCCTGTCTAGGATATGTGGCTAAAGTGACTAAGATTATTTGTAGCTTTAAAAAATAGGTTTCTTAAAACCTTCATCTTGAAAACAAGTTTCTTGATGTGGAAATGTGGATAATAGTCATGAAAATGTTCCTGGGCTTCTGAAATGGTTCCTCAACTTCCAGGACTTTCTTGTAAAAAATTTAGCAAAAACTAAAGGTTCCTGGGTTTCTGAAAGAAAAAAAAAATGATGGGATCATGATAAGAAAATCTAAAATTCTCAAGTTCTAAACTTCCTGGAAATTAAAAATGTCTTAATTTCTAAGAAAGTCTGGATTTCCAAGAAGTTGATAAATTACAAATGTGCATTTGTTGATTCCTGAAAAAAATAAGCTTCCTGGGTTCCATAAAAGAATCATAAAAGGTCCTTGAATAGGAACCATATGCATATTGTTGACCTAAGAAGAAGAATGATCATCAGCTCAGCAACAATAAAGGAAATTGTCATTTATGGTAAAGCCGAACGCCAACCCCCCGCCCAACCCCAACCCCACCACACACAACCCCACACGCTCACACAATACAGGTCAAAGGAGGTCCATCTCAGCAAGACCTCTGACCCTCAGTGACCCCAAACCACCCCTCTTGGCTCCACACAAACACACACATGCCATCTTAAACTGCAGTTCTGTCCAGTCAGTGCCATAAAACTCTCCCTCCCAACCGTGACCCTGCATGACCTCTGACCTGACCTAACGACTCATGGCCTTGAAATATAAATCAGCACTACTGTGTCACTGGAAAGCCAATCAGAGGCTGTCTTATTGTCCTTTCACATTCCATGAGAGGACAAAATGCAAACTCAGGTCGTCTGTCTAAAGACTCAGAGTCCCAAAACTTCTGAAGCTTGTGTTTGACCAATCGGATGTGCACAGAAGTAAAAATTACTGACTGTAAAAACTATGGTTCAGGAACTAAAATTTAATCTGTTTCCACTGTATGTTCTGGTGCCATGTTTATCTGAGAACTTCACTGGTTTCCCACTGGTTCCTAATAAGGGTCTTGTGATGGAAATTTAAATATGGCACAGAGATCTGCTCAGGGATCGTGAAATGGTTCCTGTGTCCAGAAATACACTTAAAGCTCTTGGGATTCTAACAAAAGCCATGTCATTGATATGTCTTTGGATTTCCTATGTTCTTAAAAGGGTTCCTCGATAAAAAGGGCTCCTATGTTTCAGAAAATGGGACTGTCATGGAAAAAAGTGTCAGGTGTGTTGTGTGATAGAAGAGTATCAGTGAGAATGAAAGGAAAGGTGTACAGGACAGTGATGAGACCAGCGATGCTCTACAGCTTAGAGACAGTGGCACTGAAGAAAAGACAGGAGGCAGAGTTGGAGGTAGCAGAGCTGAAGATGTTGAGGTTCTCTTTGGGAGTGACAAGGATGGATAGGATCGAGAATAGGTTCATCAGAGGGACAACCCATGTTAGATGTTTTGGAGATAAAGTCAGAGAGGCCAGATTGAGGTGGTTTGGACATGTTCAGAGGACAGATGGTGAATATATCGGTAGAAGGATGCTGAGGTTGGAACTGCCAGGCAGAAGGTTTAGAGGAAGACCGAAGAGAAGATTTATGGATGCAGTGAGAGAGGACATGAAGTTAGTTGGTGTGAGAGAAGAGGATACGGAGGATAGGGTTAGATGGAGGCAGATGATTCGCTGTGGCGACCCCTGAAAGGGAACAGCCGAAAGACAAAGAAGAAGGTCTGTCATGGAAATGTGTCTACAAAGTAAAAGTGTGTGAGTCCCTAATCCTAAATGTCATGAGTTCTAATAATGTTACTATCATGATAGTCTGCCTAAACTCTTATGTCCCTTGGTACAAACAGGTTTCTTCATAATTCTCAAAATTACTAAGTTCCTAAATCCTAGGCATCCTAAAAAAAAATCAAAAAAGAACATGAAGTTTTGGGTTCCAGAAGAATATTGTTGGTTCTATTAAGGTTCTCATACTTCATAGTACTCCGCCTAAACTCCAGGTTTTCTAAAAAAAAAAATGGGCTTGATGGAAAAACGTTTTTGGGTCCTAATAAGGTTCCTATAGTTAGCATTTTTAAAAGTTTAATGAGTTCCTTCAAAACACCAGAAGTTTGTAGGTTACTGAACCTAAAGTTCCTGGGGACCAAAAGTATTTTCCTGTCAAAGAAATCTGACTTAACATTCTAAAAATGTTACTTCATGAGGATGCTCTTGGTTCTTAATAAGGTTCCTAAAGTTTCTTAGAGAGTTTTACAGTTTTAGGTTCCTGGCCTTTAGAAGAATATTCTTTGTTCAACCACATAGGAATCTAGCTTTGGAGCAATCTTGGGTTCTAAACAAAATTTTAGATCATTTTAGCCATCCGATGTTTTGCTAATGCACTGGGCTGTAATTAATTCAGAAGTAAAGACAAAAAAGTAATAGGTTTTGTGCCGTGAGTGCAGACTGATGAGACCGGTCTGGATAAACTACGACAATTTAGTGGGTAGTGAACTGTCCGAGGGCCTCGAACAGGGTGCAGCGCTGTAAAAAAGCTAGGCTATATTTCACCCAGCATGCTAGCTGAGGAAGATATAGCGCATGATAAAAGCAGCGCACTGCCTTGTGACAGATAATCATTCGTTTCCTGCGTCTCAGCATTTCGCCTCTCAGACGTGGCGTCTGGCATACGGACAGCTTTATAGCACAGAACTCAATCACGGATGTCCCTCAGGAATCACACACACACACTCACACACACACACACACACACACACCAAAAGACGAGTGCAGTGCTGATAAACAACCCTGAACTATCATGCTCTGACTATCCTTTTTTTCTTCTTTATTAAATCAGCTGTACTGTTAATCAGCTGTCTTTAGACAGGGATGTGGGGTGTGTGTAAATTAAAGCGCCCCCTCCTGGGTAAAAATGGAACCACTGCTAGTTTTTGTATTTAAAATTCTTTTAGCATGCATTGGTTAATGTAGTATTGTTATTAAACCATAAAGATTACGCTGGTTAAATATTTAGCGTTGTCATTTATGCTAACATATTGCTTTCTGTTACATCCTGCTTTAGGGCGGGGTTTAGTAGCAGCCAGCGTGAGCCAGTGTGTTTGTTTTAAGTGCTGATTCAGGGAGAATAAAAGTGGCTCTCACCCCTGATGTGGTGGCTTTAGAGAGTGTGTGAATGTTTGTATGCACAGATGGTGTGTGTGTACTGTTATGTTAAATCCATCTCCATCCAGAAGGCTAGTTCAGTTCGTCTCTCTCTCTCATGCTTGAGCGGCTTTTCTCTTTTTCAACCGCTCGCTCGACACCCCCCGCACGTCAGACCGCTCCTCTGAGGCTGGGGGTCCTGGTCAATGTTTCGCAAAGCTATGAAAGCTTGAGGGAGAAGAAAAAAAAAAGAGCGGAGGCCTCAGAGGAGCCTGCAGCCGTCCTGTCTGAACACGGGAGCTCTGCTAACAGGATTAAGCGAGCTGAAACGCTTTTAGTCTGATCCTCCAGAGAGGGAGAGAGACAGACAGGAGGAGGGAACGAGAGAAACAGAGAGATAAAAAGTCTCAACAGTGACCGCCACCAAACAGATTCTGGACATGTGCTTACTCAGATTCACTGTATAACGAGTAAAGCTGTCTAATTAGCGCTGACACGTGTACTTCTCGTTATCTGGGTGGACATTTATCGACTGTAAATGCTTCTGTTGTGTGTCGCATCATGTTAGAGCTGAGGTCTCTACATATCAAGAGTTTTTTTTTTGTATTGACTTGAACTTGACTTTGGTGGACTAATTGGTGGTCTTTGGCATCGATCCTGTTAAAAATATGTTCTTAACCAAGTTATTGTAAAATATTTTATAAAAAATATTGTAGCATACACAAGTTTTCTTCCAAACCAATTAAACTGAACTTAACTAAACACTTGGACTTGAAAATAATTGATTGTTTTCTGCCCGGTTCTCTACTCAGCCTATTTCAGTCTCGACTCAATCTCTTATCAGAAACTTAACAATGGGAGTAAATGAGCAAAAATAACTCAAGGGGCGTTCAAGTCAAACTGGAACTTTGCAGAATAACAGAAAAATCTCTTTATTTCTCTATATAATTCCCTTTAACACTAATGCACTTATTCCAGCGTATCAATAGTGATTGGATACCATCAAGTTTTCTCTTTGATCAGACTTACTGCTTTATGTCTAAAACACTGGCCTCCAAGGAACTCATTTAAAGACTTAAAAAAATAAATAAATAAATAAATAAAATAAAATAAATATATATATATATATATATATATATATATATATATATATATATATATATATATATTTTTTTTTTTTTTTTTTTTAAGTTTTTAAATATATATTTTATTTTATATATATATATATATCCTAGTGATAATTAAAAAAAACTGGAAAAACTATGGAATTATGGAAAAACTGTAAATGATTAGACCTCAGTGCTTTCACCAACACTGAACCTTATGGCTAATAACACCATGGCAATATAAACTAGCGCACGTTACAATAAACTCGCTACCGTGAACTCGCATGTTTTTATCATTGTTTTAATTCCTTTTACAATAGGTGTAAGATATTGTTGCCTTAATTTATGCCGACATATAATTATAAAATAATTACATAAGGAGATTATTGACTCCTCTGTTATTGAGGGTTTGGTAAAAAATAATAACAATAATACAAAAATAAAAGATTTAAAGTAAAGTATGAACACTAGAAGTAATTGTACTTCTTAGTCACCTAAAATATGTGGACATGTGAATCATTACAGTCTCATTACACTTTCAGGCACATCTGCACCCCCCCCTGACATCTCCATTCATACTCAATTCCACCCAAAAATTCCACAAATTCTATATTGTACAGCTGTTTTTCTCATTTTCATATATTTTTCTTATATTGTATATTTTGTACTGTACAGTTATTTTATTTTATATTTTATTTTTAATCTTTCTTAGTTAAATTTACCTTCTAGTTTCCTTTTTATATTTATTTCCTATTCATAGTCTTTTATTTTAAGGTGACGGGCAGTTGTCTAAGCATTTCACTGCATATCGACCTATGTACTGTATGTAACAAATAAAATTTGAATTTAAAATAAAATTTGATTTTGAATTTTACTACTCATTACATACTGTTGGTGCGGAATTTAGACTGGAAACAGAAGCCTACCAAGTGGAACCTCTGGGAAAGTAGAGCTAGTTCTTTAAGCTAGTTCTTAACTGTAGTAGAACGCTAGCTAGTTAAAGTTATAGATCTCTGTATAATGGAAAAATGCTCATACGTTCAGTGTATCTCTCACTCTGTATCTGTGTGTGTGTGTGTGTGTGTGTGTGTGTGTGTGTGCCACACTGCATAGTGCTGATTTCTCCTCATTAGCCTCATGTTGGCTCTGGTCAGGGCCGTCAGATCACAGAACATCCAATTACTAAAGCCCTAAGTCGATTAAGTTGAATTTGATTTAGTCAGCAGTGGTTAGTGGGCTGTGTAATGCACACCGGCGCTGGCCACAGTGCAGCCGGATACAGCCGTGTCTTACACACTTACACACACTGTCTAATGATGCGTGGCTTAAAGACGGGAAGCCTTGGAGTGGCTGATGTGGAATAAAAACGGAGGAATGTAAGAGAGATTGTTACTCAGGATAAGTAGAGATGCACAGGGTCCATGGTGTAATATTAGATATTATTTCATATTTCAAGATATATTTGAAACTCACCTTGTTAAATGAACCTAACCATTGATGGTTCTTTTCTCAAATCGAGCTGTATTGTAGCTACAAAGCTGAACGAGTAAAAGGTATGATATGTTTAAGGTACGATGCTTAAGGTAGCTTAGTGTACATTTTTAGTAAAGTATACCTCTATAGGTTAGTATACATCATGGTACACAGTAGAACACCTTTAATATAGTATACTATATACAGTACATGTATAGCTTATGATACGTCTATAGTATAGTAAATCTCTATAGTTTAGTATATGTCTATAGTTTATTATATAATAATATAATGATTATACAATATTATATCTTAAGTATAAAGTAGCATACTTTCATAGTATAGTATGCATCTACAGCTTAGTATACATTTATATTACAGTAAACCTCATAGCTTGGTTTACATCTATACTATATTATACTGAACAGTATTATTATATACTATATATTAAACTTGTATAGTTCAATATATACGTCTATGCTTTTTTTCTATAGTATAGTATCAACCTATAGTTGCTATTATAGACCTATACATGTCTATAGTATAGTATACCTTTATAATATGGTATGCATCTGTAGCTTAGTATGTCTGTAGTATAATATATCTCTAGTCTAGTACCTTTATAGTATAGTATAAATCTAAAGTACAGTATGCATCTACAGTTTAATATACTTATAGGGTACTGTATAGCATACCTTTATACCTACTGTACAGTAGTATACATCTATAATGTAGAAGTCATCTATGGCTTAGTACTGTATACAGTTATACTTTGGTATACATCTACTGTATAATACAGTATGTGCCTATAGTTTAGTATAAATCTATAGCATAGTGTGCCTTTAAAGAATAGAATATAGCTATAGTTTAGTATACCTTTATACTATAGTATACATCTAAAGTACAGTATGTATCTATATTTTAGTATACCTCTATAGTGTATTGTAATACATATGCATCTACAATTAAGTATATGTCTATAGTTAAATATACTGTACCTTTATATACTTTTGTAAGTCGCTCTGGATAAAAGTATGTGGAAAAAGCCTAAATGTACATATATAGTACTAAACTAATAGTTTAGTATACGTGTGTAGTATAGTATACATGCACTTAAGACACGTCATTAATTCGTGAGCGGAAATATTTAGCATCCCTAGCTTTGGTTGGGCGGCGCGGTGGTGTAGTGGTTAGCACTGTCGCCTTGCACCTCCTGGTTGCATGCATGCTAACATGAACACACACACACACACACACTCTCTCTCTCTTTCTATGATACATTTACATCTCACCCACAGTGCGTATAAAAGATACACTTCTGTGCTCTGATTAATAAAGGTCAATTAGCAATTAAAATTTCCATATTTAATCAGCCCCCCAGGGTTGTGTTTGCCCTCCTCTTCTCTCCTCCCTTCTCCTTCTTCTCATCCTCCCTCCCTTTTTTCTCTCTGCTTGTCTCATTCTGTCTATTCTCTGTACTTCCTTCTGCAGGGACACACTGCCTCTTGCTGGGAGGAAGAAAAAGCCTCAAAATATGATAAGCAGTAAACATTCTAAAGGGTGTGTGTGTGTGTGTGTGTGTGTCACACAAACTCTAGTGCCCTCCCTTCCTCCTCCTCCTTGTCCTCCTCCCCCCCAGGTGCCCTGCCATCGCAGGCGCGCGTCCTTCTGACAACTGCCTTCCCTCATTAATCTTGATGTGTCTGCTCACCGCTGCATTCTTCCACGGGCTTTCAACCCTCTTGCTAATTGCAATTAATCACCAGGCGAAACAGATGCTAGGAACAAACGCTTAAAAAGGGGAAGGAGGGAACATGGGGAGGGGGGAAGGGTGGAGGAGAAGGAGGAGGAGGAGGAAGAGGATGGGGAAGAGGAGGAGGGGGGGGGCGGGTGAGTGTGTTGATGAAGCTGTCAGCAGGCGCTGATGGGTGCCCAGGGTAAAAGGGTGCGAGGACAAGCACGACCCTGTCAACAAAACCCCTGTAGCATTTGTCAAATCCTCCTGCACTGAGTGACAATAAGGGCTAATCAGATAGAGACGGGACTACGGGCAGAAACCGCGGGGCAGGTCAGGGACGGACGGGAGGACGAGGATTTAAACTAACAAACCAACAACACTGATCTGTGTAATAGGTATTCAGCCATTAAACCTCTTGCTTGATTTGCTGTTTTTTTTTGGTCAATACATGATAATGATAAAACTATTAACATTTATATAAATAATTTAGTTAAATAAAATAAAAAAATCCATAAAATTCACACCATTGTCCTAGTGTCCTGGTTATTGAGATCATCCTTACTGTTAACGTTCTTTCTTTCTTTCTTTCTTTCATGCTCTTTCACATTTGCTTTTTTTCATTTAATGTATTTTTTTCCTTGACCAAAAAAAAAAAAAAGAAAAAAGTCAGAAAAACAGCACCACTGTGTCTTTTTGCAGGCAAGACTGTGCACTTTGACCTCAAGCTGAACTTTGTTTTTCTTTTTTTTTATGATAAGCTGGCTAAACCACACTAGCTGACTCCAATGATTAATACCAATGATGCGACCCAAGCCATCATGAACTAGCTAACATTGCTAGCTGCTAACATTGCTAATTCAATAGAGTTGAAAAAAAATGAGTTTTTTTTTTTTAAATACAAGGGACGTTCAAGTCAAAGTGGGACTTTTGATTGGGCGAAATAACAGAACACAGTTATGAGAGGAAACGCTTTATTTTTCCCACCTTTACGTTCCTCTTGCTTTCTTTGCTTGTTTCACTTCATTCCTTCACTTTCATTTTTTCCTCCATCTTTCTTTCTTTCTTTTTCTTCATTACTTTCCTCCCTCTCTTTCTTCCTTTCTCTGTTCTTTTTTCGCATGTTGGTTTGTTAATTTGTGCTCTTTCGTCCTGTCTTGTTTTTTTCCCTTTCTTCCTTCTGTCCTTTTCTCCTCCCTCCCTCACTCCAGTTATTTGCACCCAGGTATAACTCTGGTTATTGTTATCAGGCATTATGTGTAAATGTTTTTTCAGGTTAAAACACTTTATTTAATGCAAGTCTACACACTGAAACGGGGAAAAAGGTATTAGTGAACATACGCTTGCATTAGGATGGACACACGCACACACATATACACACGGAGAGAGAGAGAGGGAGAGATCGAAATAGGGATTAGATAGAGCAGTCAGAGAAAGTGCAGAGGCAGATCTAATCAGTGGGTGTGTATATAAGCTTTTGAGTGAAATATTAAAGATGGCCGCCCCCGCAGTGCTCGTCTGTGCCTGCTCCAAAATGGCCTCGGGGCACGCAGCAAGGCAAAAGAGCAAGCAGAAAACCACAGAGAGCAATATTAACAGCCTCTCTCACACAGATTCATCCCTCCCTCTCACTCTCTTTCTGTAAGTGTGTGTGTGCGTGAGAGAAAGAGAGAAACTACTGTAATAATAATACGATAAAGCTGACTAGCCTAACTACTGTAACTAGCACATGGCTAAATACCTAACTAGCAACTTACGACACAAATAACACATTATCAGAATCCTGAAGTTGTGATTTATAACAGGTCATTTACAGCGTTACCGCGGCATGCAAATTTAATCCGTTCCCAAGGCAAGGTTTTAAGGCGAGAGTTTGTGTTGCGAAACGCATCTTCCCATAGGAAATAAGGTAAATGCAGATAATCCGTTCTAGCCACCCAAAAATAATACCGATATTACCCATTCCCAACACTATAAACATATTTTTGCATCTAAAAACAATTAAAAACATTTAGAAAATACATGTCAATTAAGGAAAATATTAACTATATAGACATTAAACCTCATTTAACCTTAAATTATGATTCCTCCTGAAAAGTGCCTCCCTTTTCTTCTTGCTACCGTCCTTGATAACAATCAACATTAACACAATTAACATGGTGCTGTGCCTTGACTAAATCTTTCACAAAATGCAAAAAAAAAAAAAAAACCTGCTAACATTAGGACAGAGCTCATCTTTTAAAATAAAAAAATATATATTGTCTGTTTTTAAATAAATCTTTTATTGAAATCTATTGAAAAGTTGTGAAAATACTTGTGACAAATGCAAGTAGCTTTTTTCTAACTAGCTGACTTAATATATTAGCTAATGCTATATTGATATTAGGCTAGTATATATCCGTTAACTAGCATCCTGACTTGCCTGGGGACTTAGGTTTTTCTGACTGGTACATAATTCCCATTTCCCCCGTCCCTCCTGTGTGTGAAAACAGACTTCTAACTTATTATGGCAACCGTGACATCCAGGACTCGCTGCGTCTTGCTAAAGAAAAAAGGAGAATGCGGATTGAAGGTAGAAAGGAGCACAGATGGAGTGCGGCGCGAAAAAGGAACAGTGCTCATAAATAGCTGAGGAACAAGCGAACGAGGTGAGGCAGGGTCCATGCGGGCTGTCTGTCTGGCCCGTCATATCTCTCTCCCCAGTTTTCACTCACAGTCAGTCACCTGCCTATCAAACATTCATACCCAGCAACATGTTAGCAGCCTCACGCTAACACACAAACACACACACACAAAGCGGCTTTACTATGTTTTTTTTTATTTTTTATTTTGGTTAAGACTGACAAGCCTGAAAACACCAGTTTCTCTCATGTTATAGCTTGTAGAATACCAAAAAAGGCAGGAAATCCAAAACACTTTGTCTTTTTGTTAAGACTTTAACACTTTTTTTGTCTTTTTTACTTAAGAACTAGCTAACTTTTTGACCATCCAAGCCATCATTAATTTCAATTAAATTATATTTAATTCAATCCTGGTTTACTGTAACACCAAGCAGATCTAATACCACGAGCTGAAGACTTAACGTGTGTTAGGGTTTTAAAGGTAAATCAAGAAAACCCTGCTTCTGATTGGACTAAAGTTGTTGATTTGTGTTTTCTTTACCAGCTGCCCTGACAGTAGTGTAAAATCTGTTATTATAACCTACATCATGCCAATGGAAAATGATCAATAATCATGAATATGGTAAATGTTATGCAAGGAGATTTTTTTAAATTAAATACAAGGGGTGTTCAAGTCAAACTGGGATTTTTTTATTTTTGATTGTGCAGAATAACTGTACGCAGTTCTGAGAGTAAAAACTCTCTTTATTTCTCTATATAATCTCCTGCTACACTAATGCACTCATCCCAGTGCCTTCATGCACTAGTGTTTGGACACCATCAAGGTAGAGAGTTTTTTCTTTGTTCGGACAGCCTGTCTTATGTCTTAAACACCGGCCTCCCAGGAACTCCTTTAATAGCTTTTCCAAACATGTGGAATAGGCTTGGAGCGAGGACAGGACTATACGGTGGGACGTGGCAATAACTCCCAGACGAGTTCCTGTAATGTGGATAGTGTGTACAGTTTGCACGGACAGATGCTTCTTTTCCACAAGTTGGAGACAAATGATCGGCCGATTTTTTAAGGATCAGCTAAATGTTCGGTGAATGTTCACGTTAACGACTGCAGTGGGCTGTGAGCCACCTCGGCCGCGATTGTCATTCACAGACGTACGGCTCAATGTTTTTTCTGCGGCTAAGAGTCTCATGTGCTTGAAGTCAGTTTTTTACGTCTTCATTCGTCAAAAAGTTCATCACAAGTCCCGGTTTGACTTTAATATTTTAACTAGTATTGGTGCAAATTTATGCTTTTAACATTCTCAGTGATATGAAAAGCTTTTTTGTGTGTGTTATTAGCTCTTATGCGAGTTTCTAGCGTCCATAACAGACCTGGAACCACGGACTTAAATTTCTTTGACGCGATGCAACATTAAACCATCGCTCAGAGCTCCACAATCACTCCTTTACCCACTGCCTGCTAGACAGACTGAGGCAGAGTTTTCCTCACAGACAGCGGACGACTAAAAGCCCTGAAGTGTGTCCATGCTTTGGCAGGAGGAGATAAAGGAGGTTCAGAGAGCTGCTTCATCACCACCTGTCTATACAGAAAAGTTTTACTGTGACGTAAGGGAAACACACACACACACACACACACACACACACACACACTTACTCACATAAATAAGTATAAAAAGCCCCAGACAGCTTCGTCCCCAGCTGCACCTTCAGCTTCATCTTTAATTCATGAGCAGGAAGTAAATTGTTGCTCTGCCAAAACCAAGCACTTAACCCTTTAAAGAGAAAATGTTTGACTTGTCGGGTAAATTATTTACTTTACTGCTGTAAGAGCATTTATTACACTAAGGGTGAGTGATGATGATGATGATGATGATGAGGATGATGTGGAGAAGGAGGAAATGGAGGACAAGTGAGAGAGGTCTATATAACAGCGCACTTTTACAGATGGCAGGAAAGCCAGGAGTGATTGCTGATGAAGTCGTGGTGACATTGCGGTCCGGGGTAAAACAAACTGACCCGGTTACACCAACCAGCGCAACGGGAGATCATCAAGAATGGGTGGAAATCGCTTTATAATGAGATACTCTGACACGTACGTAAGAGATGCTGCAGTGTTTTTTTCATTCAGAAATCAACTCAAAATATAATTAACTCTCAGCGAAGCAAACGTGCATTAATGCCGTGTTTTTGTTATTGTGTGCACTAGTAGTAGAAGTAACGCTGACGGTACGGATATTCTGCACAAAATTCATTTTCAACAAATTTCCATCCAGTTTATTTGTGCATATACAGCGCCACCTATATTCTACAATCTAGAACAATACTGGATTTTTCCTGGATAACTGGATCCAGGTTCTGGATTCGGCTTTGAGTGTGTGTGCATGTTCTCCATGTGGTTGGTCGGTTTCCTCTGGTACCGGTACTCCAGTTTACTTCCACAGACACACATATATAAAACCACAGCGGACCATCCCAGTCGCACAACAACTTGGCACAGGTTTTACGTCTGAAGCCCTTCCTGATGCAACCCTCGCATTAGGTGGGAATCGAACCCGGGCCTTCCACATAGCTGGCGAGAAATCTACCAGTGAGCTACCAATGTCCCTACGAGGACACAAATAGACACATATGCACAGACAGGAGTAGCTCAGTGGCTTAGGGAATGGACTACATTTTGGAAGATCCCAGGTTCAAATCCCATGATCACCAAGTTGCCACTGTTGGGCCCTTGAGCAAGGCCCTTAACCCTTAGTTGGGTTAAGGGCGTCTGGATAAGGGCGTCTGCCAAATATATTTGTAGTCGTGGTGACTACACACACAGGAGGTGAGATTCGAACCCCTACCCTGCTGCTCTAACCACTCAGCCACTGTGGTTAACCTACTGTATATTAAAGCAAACGTTATGAATGTAATAAAATCAATCCCAGTCTTAAAATCACATTTCTTTCCAAATCCAGTTCCAACCCAGTACAGAGTCTGATCTGTTTTCTCCGATACACTATTATTATAATCCGTAGTATCAGGTGCCGCTATCAGGTCAGTACCATAGCATCATCTCTAGTCCATAGCATTTCCTGCTTTGTGACCCTCGCCTGTTTTTTTTCGTCTCCTGCACACGTATTATTCCTGCTGTCTCTCCGAACCTCATGTTAAAAATGCAGAAGTGATCTTCGCTCATGCTGTGATGTTTCATAGGAATCTCGGCTCAGGTGATCTCAGGTTTTCTTGCTCTTTTTTTTTTTTGTTGCAACACTGGAGCTCTCTGTATGCTCTGTGCGCACGTGTCAATCACTGCTGCAGTGTGTAAAGCGGCAGGGATTTCACTGAGGGTAATTCTGTTGAAGCAATCATAACGTAATCACGGCAATTTGATCTCGTCCTGAACGAATACATTTTCATAATATGCTTCCAGGCGTCTCTTTTCAGGCTCGTTCTGGCTGCCTCTCAGTCGGCTCTACTTCACTCTGAATTTCTTTCCTGTAATGTTCGGCATCGGGGTTGCTCTTATGTGTGTGTGTGTGTGTGTGTGTGAGAGAGAGAGAGAGAGAGAGAGAGATCAGATCAGTGCTGAACTAATGCTCAGATCTCCATGGAGATACAGAGCACTACCCGGTGTACAGGCCAGAGGACAATACAATACCACGTCATATCGTTAAGCTCTGAACCGAGATCAGCTCTCACAGCGAGAGAGAGAAGGAGGGAAGGGAGCGCGAGAGAGAGATGGAGAGAGGGGGGGGGGATAGAGAGAGGATACAGCACGGCTGTAAGGAGACTGCTGAAATGAGCAGGTGTGAGTCTCTTTTTGTGTGTGTGTGTGTGTGTGTGTGTGTGTGTGTGGGGCTCTGCATGCCGTGTTCACACCCCGCGGCATTGCATCAACATGCCCTAACGAGTTACAGGTGTTGTTATCCTCCTCTGCTATGGCACTGCCACCCTCTGTCATCGCGCCTGTGGCAGATGGTTCATAATGACTGTGATAGATTAGTGCTATCAGGCACGCCCACACACACACACACACACACACACACACACACAAACTGAATATACATGGTAAATTACATACTAGGTTACAGAATACTATAGGACGAATATCTTCTGTGAAAAGGAAATAATCCAATTAGAAAAGCAATTAAGCTCTAAAACACACAGAGTGTTATTGCCGTATTCATCCCAGATTAGCAGATTATTTTCCACTAACCACCACCAACATAATCTGAGAGACGTGTAATTATAGGAGAAAGAAAGGTTGAGGAGCGTTTAAAACTGATCATCGTTTTTACACTGAAAAAGAAATGGATATTGTTCAATAAAAGCATCAACGTGTTATTGTTAATTCAAAAACTACATTTAAAAAGCATGTTATTTTATATATTTAATAATAATAATAATAATAATAATAATAAATTTTTATTCTGTTAGACTTTTTATTGACTAATAAATTATATTATTTTTCCCTTTTTTTAATTATTTATTTTCTTTAAATGTAAACATCCAGAATTATTATTTATTATATATATATATATTACAACAACAGTTAAGAAAATTACTTAAACAGAATGATTGTTTGCATCAGAAAAAAACTGTGTAAAAAATGTAGTGTATTTATTTATTTGTTTGTTTATTATCTACTACAATTATAATTTTTCTGAAATGATTAAAAAGCAAAAATGTAAAAATGTAAAGGTTAACTTATTATTTTACTTTACTTATTAAAAGGTTACCTATCATTATTTTTTATTATTATCGTAGTATTAATTTTTTAAGTGATTAAAATTGAATACATTTGTAAATAAAAAGCATTTATTATTATGCATTTACTACAATCTATTACAATTACATTTTAAAACATGTTTAAAAAGTTTAATTAATTTTCTCCATTTTCTCTTACATTTTTTAATATTAAAAATATTTCCTAGTATTTATTTCTCTATTATAATTAGATTAAAAAATACTACAGTGTAATATTTTTTACATCAAAAATTTACACTTAAAAGCTTACTTATTATAATTTATATAATGTTTATTATTTTTATGCATTTTTACACTAAAACATGACTAAATTTTTTTAAATAATTCCCAAATAGACAATATACTTAATAAATATAATTAAATAACAAATTACATTAATAATTAAATTAGATTAAATTACATAAGGAATTAATACATAAATTAATAAATAAAAGGTACAGTAAACTGCTGTAGTTAAGGGGGTACGTTTTTATTTACTTTTATTTGATAGAGCTAATGATGTTGGTCATGTGACCAATTCTGTAAAACCACCTGTGCTGAAAATGTTCATATAAAACTAAGACAACCTATAAATTAAATTCTTAGCTTGCTTTTCAATCACACACACACACACACACACACACACACACACACACACACACCTTTTTAAGAGTTTTACAAGACTGAATTAGATCCATTAAAACTTTTTATTCCCTGCCGCACCTGCAGCTCTGGACCAATCAGCTCGGGGCGTGTTTACAGTCTAAATAAGACGCTCGGCGTGAAAAGCATGACGCCGCCACGCCAACGCCGATCTAACAGCTCAGGACGCTTTTATAGACAACTTTAAAAGCTTTTGGTGCAGTCCCGGCTGCGTCTCCGTCTCACGCTGACACTCAGAGCCTAGGATTTTATCGGCTGGGTTTTAAAGCCTTAGCTGGACCCCGAGGAGCTGATCTTTACAGCTGCGCCGGTGCGAACGAGATCGGGCAATCTGCTGAGATAATGCAGAGCATGCGGGTCAAGATGAGAGCCTGGTTTACGCTTCATCAGGATCGATCTTCTGAAAGCGGGAAACATTTTGGGATTTTACTTATTCAATTATAGGATGACCGTCAGACAAATAGGGCGTAGAGACGCAGCGTGGTGTGGACAAAACGTTTCGGAGAAATGAATCTAAACTAAGCAACAGGCCACACAGCAACGGATGTCACACTTTTATACTGATTGTATAGAATTATCCAGAATTTAACGGACAATAACCATGCGAGATAACAGCTATGATCATTAAGATATAGTCATGATCGCTGATGCGTAGGTCATGATCACAAAGATATTGTCGTGATCGGCTAAAAACATGATCGCTAAGACACAGTCATGATCGCTAAGACGTGATCGTTTAGAGGTTGTAATAATAACTAAGATGTAGTCATGATGGCTAAAACATGATCGCTTATATGTACTGTAGTCATGTTCTCCAAGACATAGTCATAGTCGATAAAAACATAGCTATGAATGCTAAGACATCATGATTGCTAAGATGTAGTCATTATTGCTAAGATTTAGTCATACTTACTAAGACATAGACATTATCGCTAAGACGTAGTCATGATCGCTAAGACGTAGTCATGATCGCTAAGACGTAGTCATGATCGCTAAGACGTAGTCATGATCGCTAGGATGTAGTCATGATCGCTAAGATTTAGTCATGATTGCTACAACGTAGTCATGATTGCTAGGAGTTTGTTAAGACATAGTCATGATCTCTAAGACGTAGTCATGATTGCTAAAACGTAGTCATGATCGCTAAGACTTTGTCATAATCGCTACAATGTAGTCATGATTGCTAGGAGTTTGTTAAAACGTAGTCATGATCGCTAAGACATCATGATTGCTAAGACCTAGTCATGGTCGCTAAGATGTAGTCATTATCGCTAAGATGTAGTCATACTCGCTAAGACGTAGACATTATCGCTAAGATGTAGTCATGATCGCTAAGACGTAGTCATGATCGCTAGGATGTAGTCATGATCGCTAAGATTTAGTCATGATTGCTACAACGTAGTCATGATTGCTAGGAGTTTGTTAAGACGTAGTCATGATCTCTAAGACGTAGTCATGATTGCTAAGATTTAGTCATAATCGCATGGATGTAGTCATTATCGCTAAGATGTAGTCATTATCGCTAAGACGTAGTCATGATCGCTAGGACGTAGTCATGATCGCTAAGATTTAGTCATGATCGCTACAACGTAGTCATGATTGCTAGGAGTTTGGTAAGACGTAGTCATAATTGCTAAGACGTAGTCATGATCGCTAAGATGTAGTCATTGCCGCTAAGATGTAGTCATGATCGTTAAGACGTAGTCATGATTGCTAGGACATAGTCATTATCGCTAGGACATAGTCATGATCGCTAAGATGTAGTCATTATCGCTAAGAATTAGTCATGATCGCTAAGATGTAGTCATGATTGCTAGGAGTTTGGTAAGACGTAGTCATAATTGCTAAGACGTAGTCATGATCGCTAAGATGTAGTCATTGCCGCTAAGATGTAGTCATGATCGTTAAGAAGTAGTCATGATCGCCAAGACGTAGTCATTAACGCTAAGATGTAGTCATTATCGCTAAGATGTTGTCACGATCGCTAAGACGTTGTCATGTTAACCATGAGATATTTGCCACATCTAGAGCATTTTTCCTGCTCAGATATTTTTATATTTCATTTCTATTGTACCTTCGTACTGTATTTCTCAACACATTTAGTTTGTGTAAACTAAATGTAAACTGTTAGCCAGAGAGAAGCGTTAAAGCTAGAAGCCGAACAACAGCATCACCACGAGGAATTTGCTATCTGCCCTCTTCCACGTACACCAGCTCACGGCTGCCTGTGATTGGCCAGTATTGACAGAGAGACCGTTCAGACTGCTAGTTCACATATGACTGTGTCTTCAGGTTCCCGGGGCGACAGGTTGAAGTCTGCACCTTCAGCTGTGGTGTCACACAACAGCGAGGGTTTAAAGCAGCCTTCGAGATCGTCCTCCTGTATCTCCTGATCTCTCGTCTCCTCACACCAGCCGCCGTGATCGTGCTCTCCGACAGGCCCGCTCAACCCCTCCCACCCGCCCGGTCAGGCATGACTTACGGTCCGTATCGATATCAGGATGTAAAAGTGGCGGCGTGAACGAGTCGGCCCTCGGTTTTAGAGCGACTCGTAAAGCTAAACGAGAGCTGAAGGGGAAGAGGGAGGGAGGAGACGCGGAGAGCGAGAGTCTGTCGTAAACGCCACGACAGCCGGTTATAAATAAAAGCTCAGCAGCATTTAATGCGAGCGAGGGAACGCGTGGGG